>NC_132892.1:32474113-32499113 GCF_030463535.1 Salminus brasiliensis
TTGTATATATATTAATTCTTATTTTCATCTCTTGGAATAAAACAGGCTGGCTTTGCTAATATGGGTGAAAATGGGTGTGTTGGGCGGGGTGGGTGGATGGGGGGTCTTGGTTGGTGTGTGTTAAAAATAAATTCTGTCATTTCAGTGAAACAAACACAGTAAACATCTGCGAGGACGTTCCCTACATTAATGTAAAGGTGAAGGTAAAGGTGCACGTATTTGTCACTGTACAGCGAAATGTGTCCTCCGCATTTAACCCATCTGGTAGTGAACACACACTCACACACACACAGTCTATAGACTGTAGGATCCGTGTGGACCATACAATCTGTGGGGACCGTAGGATCTGTGTGGACCGTAGGGACTATAGCCTACAGACTGTAGGGTCTGTCTGGACTGTAGACTGTAGAATCTGTCTGGACAGTAGGGACTATAGACTATAGGATCTGTCTGGACTGTAGACTGTAGGGTCTGTCTGGACTGTAGACTGTAGAATCTGTCTGGACAGTAGGGACTATAGACTATAGGATCTGTCTGGACTTTAGGGACTATAGACTATAGGATCTGTCTGGACTTTAGGGACTATAGACTGTAGAATCTGTCTGGACAGTAGGGACTATAGACTATAGGATCTGTCTGGACTTTAGGGACTATAGACTATAGGATCTGTCTGGACTTTAGGGACTATAGACTGTAGGATCTGTCTGGACTTTAGGGACTATAGACTATAGGATCTGTCTGGACTGTAGACTGTAGGATCTGTCTGGACTATAGGGACTATAGACTATAGGATCTGTCTGGACTGTAGACTGTAGGATCTGTCTGGACTTTAGGGACTATAGACTATAGGATCTGTCTGGACTTTAGGGACTGTAGACTGTAGAATCTGTCTGGACAGTAGGGACTATAGACTATAGGATCTGTCTGGACTTTAGGGACTATAGACTATAGGATCTGTCTGGACTTTAGGGACTATAGACTGTAGGATCTGTCTGGACTTTAGGGACTATAGACTATAGGATCTGTCTGGACTGTAGACTGTAGGATCTGTCTGGACTATAGGGACTATAGACTATAGGATCTGTCTGGACTGTAGACTGTAGGATCTGTCTGGACTTTAGGGACTATAGACTATAGGATCTGTCTGGACTTTAGGGACTATAGACTATAGGATCTGTCTGGACTGTAGACTGTAGGGTCTGTCTGGACTGTAGACTGTAGGATCTGTCTGGACAGTAGGGACTATAGACTATAGGATCTGTCTGGACTTTAGGGATTATAGACTATAGGATCTGTCTGGACTTTAGGGACTATAGACTATAGGATCTGTCTGGACTGTAGACTGTAGGATCTGTCTGGACTTTAGGGACTATAGACTATAGGATCTGTCTGGACTGTAGACTGTAGGATCTGTCTGGACAGTAGGGACTATATGGACTAGTTAGACTTTATGTACAGTAGCTATAGACTGATTGGAGTGTGTGGTCTGTGTAGACTGTATGGACTGTATGAAGGGGAATAGTAGGTTTTGAAACTATATTATATTCACACCCTTTATTTACCTCTTTAATGTAAAACATGAGACGATGCCCAAGATCCAAACTTTTAATCTAAGCTGTGAGTTATGGGAACAGGTGGTCTGTGTGTCTGTGTGTGTGTGTGTGTGTGTGTGTGTGTGTGTGTGTGTGTGAGAGAGAGAGAGACAGGGGGGGGTAGGTTAGGTGGGGGGCAGGGGCATTCACACAATAACAGTGTATTCTTTGTGTGTGTGTGGATGAGTGTTATTCATTCAGAGTAATCATTAACTGTTTCAGCCCCAGTGATCAAAACTACCTAAACAGAGGACCCATTTAACCGGGTGGGTGGATGCGGGGTGGGTGGGGGCGGGGGGTGGAGAGTGTTAGTTAAACTCTAATATCTCACTTGATCTGCAGGTAAAAGCATCTGCAGTCCCAATGTAACAGGAATGACTTCACAATATCAGTAATCTTGGGGTAAGACACACACACACACACACACACACACACACACACACTCTCACACACACACACACACACACACACACATCTATATAATATACACACTACATGTCCAAATACTTGTGGAGCCTTGTGTTACAGACAGACATTTGCCCATATACACTACATGTCCAAAAGTTTATGGACATGTCTTCTCTAGTCCCTGTTGAGAAGAAGGACCGGCAATAGAATAGGACTCTCCAGAGCAGATAAAGACCATGCTACCTAATGCTGCCAGGCGTGGGCTAGAGGGGTATAAAGCCCCCAGCATTGAGCAGCTGTAGAGCAGTGGAGGAACTGTGTTCTCTGGAATGATGGATGGAGGAGCTCCATCCAGTACTTTTGAATGGGATGAGTTGGGGGATTAGATGATTTGGTGATCATCCATGCAACATCTTGACCTCACTAATAGTCCTGTGGCTGAATGCAATCAAATCCTCACAGCAATGCTGCTCCAAAATCTAGTAGAAAGTCTTCTTGCTCCAACAAAAGCAGGAGAAATACTTTGTAATACCCTTGATTTCAGAAGATGCAATGAATATGCAGATGTCCCAATACTTTTGTCAAAAAATAAATAAATAAAAAAATAGAGGCGTCTACAGTGGACCATCCAAGTAAAGTGGTTCCCTCTGGACCAGAAAATGGTCCATGGTTGGATCTAAAGACCCAGGTCGTGCCTCTGAGAGTACACTAACACTCATTGCGTGTTGAGGAATGCAGGTGAGCTGTCTAACACACTGGAACAGGGCAAACACTAAAGGCAGAGAGGGCGGAGTGACACGCCAGTCTAATCCTTAAACAAACACTGCCACCAACAGTTCCTCCACCAAAAGGACTAATGAGTGTATTAACATCACTGTAATCTGAGGGGGTTCGTTTTAGCATGAAATAACATCTAACAAGAGTCAGAACACAGGTCAAATATTATACATTAAAGGACAAAAGTATTGGGACACCTGCTTATTCATTGCTTCTTCTGAAATCAAGGGTATTAAAGAGTTTCTCCTGCTTTTGCTGCCCAGAGAAGACGTTTTCTTCTTCTACTTAATTTTAGAGGAGCATTGCTGTGGGGATTTGATTGCATTCAGTGACCAGATCTTCCACTGTGTGGTCTCCACAGCTGCTGGGGGGCACTGGTAACCCTGTAACTGGGACCACTAGATCTACTGGTAACCCTGTTACTGGGACCATTAGTAATTGCAATGTCTCTACTCTTCAGAGAAGATGTTTTCTTCTTCTACTACATTTTAGAGGAGCATTGCTGTGAGGATTTGATTGCATTCAGCGACAAGATCTTTTAGTGATGATGATCAACACCCTACCTCATCATCCCCGACTCCCCAACTCATCCCAACAGTATTGGAAGGAGCACCAGCCATCATTCTAGAGTCCGCTGCCCCACTGTGTGGTCTCCAGAGGTTGGTGTGGTGCAACAGATAACACCACTACCTGCCACTGAGTTACAACACCCTGTGGGAGACCAGGGTTTGGTTCCCAGTCTGTGGTGACTATGCTGCGCTACACCAATAAGAGTCCTTGGGCCAGACTCCTAACACTACATTGGCCCAACTCTGTGATACAAGTAACCTTGTAAGTCGCTTTGGATAAAAGCGTCTGCTAAATGCCATAAATGTAAATGTAAATGTGGTGGGGGGCTTTATATTCCCCCTCTAGCCCACACCTGACATTGAAATTTCACTATGTTGATGCTGAGAGTCCTATTCTATTGGCAGTGCTTCTCTATAGGAACTACACAAGCTGTGTGTGTGCATTTGCACATCTGTGTCCGCAATGGGTGCAGCTTTAAGTAGCTGAACGCATTCATTAGAAGGGGCGTCCACAAACATTTGGACAGGCAGACTGGCTGACGAATGGTTTACTTTTATTGATTCATGAACGTACCTGAATGATCACAAAAAAAAAACACAAACAGAGGTGTGATTGGTCAGTTAAAACACACTGTGATTGGCTAGGAGCACTATTTGCAAAAAAGCCAGAAATATGTTAATGATTAACGGATGATTAATGACCGCGCCGCCCAAATCTACACACCGCTCTCGTAACCTCTTAACCTCCTGTGTGTGTTTCTGTGTGTTTTAGGGGACATGGCTGCTCTCAGGCTGCAGGGTGTGAACCTCTGGGCTCTGCTCGTGTCGGCGTCTTGGCTTCTGGCTGTGGTCGTCTTGCTGATGTCCTGTATTCTCCACAAGAGACGGCAGACCGAGGGAACCTACCAGCCCAGCGCTGAGGAGCGCAAGCAGGCCGAAGGGGGCGGGCCTGAGAGGCCGGCGCTGGCTCTGCCCCTGCCCAAAGAGGAGAGACTCATCTGACCCCTGCTGTTATTGGCCAGAATTTGCTCATTTGCACTCTCAATGTTTCACCTCTTTACCCCAAATGTAGCCAAGACCACTGGACCTGTAGGCCTTTAGCATGGGGAGCTGATATGGGACCTTACTGAACTAGTTACCATGGCAAAGCTTGTGGAATACTGACCATGTAAACGTCCATGTTTGCTCTTCTAGCCTTGTATTTCCTAAAGATGCCCTGAACATGGCTTGGCTGATGGGTTACATTTGGGTTGTTGAGGTTAAAACTGTAAGTTCGGTCACTTTAAACACACCCGGCCTCACTCTACCTCCACCTTTCCCACTTGAAGGAACTGTGGTCATGCTGGTATGACTGGTATCTGATGATGCAACACCCCCTGCACTCCACAAACAAACACACAAACTTCTGCTGGGCATGCACTGGTATCCATCACCTGGTGTAGAATTGGGTTCACTGGTAACTGTAAGTGTTGGACTGGTAACGGTGAAATGGTGAGGCTTGGTGACCATTGGTAAGCCTGTGTTACTGTAACCATTGAAACAGTAGAATCCTGGTGAACTTGTCGCTGTGGGGAATGCTATGAACACTGCTAATGTAATTGGAACCATTAGAAACACTGGTTACCTTCTAACTGGAACCACTGGCGGCCCTAATTGGAAGCGTTGGAAACTCTGTAGTGGTCCCAGTGGTTTGCATGACACTGCCAAGCCTGTATTTGGAACCATTGGGAACTGTAATTGGAGGATATGATAATGCTATAACTGAAACCAATGGTATGCCTAACTGGGACTACTGGAAAAACGCTGGTAGTCCTTTAAGTAGAACCATTGAGAACACTATAATTGGAACCCTTGGTAACTTTGTGTCTGAAACCACTGGTAACCCTGTAACTGGGAGCACTAAATCTACTGGTAACCCTGTAACTGGGACCACTGCAGACACTGGCAACCATGTAACTGGGACCACTAGATCCACTGGTAACTCTGTAACTGGGACCACTAGATCCACTGGTAACCCTGTAACTGGGACCACTGCAAACACTGGTAACCATGTAACTGGGACCACTAGATCCACTGGTAATCCTGTAACTGGGACCACTGCAAACACTGGTAACCATGTAACTGGGACCACTAGATCCACTGGTAACCCTGTAACTGGGACCACTAAATCTACTGGTAACCCTGTAACTGGGACCACTGCAGACACTGGCAACCATGTAACTGGGACCACTAGATCCACTGGTAATCCTGTTACTGGGACCACTGCAAACACTGGCAGCCCTGTAAATAGGACCACTGGAAACACTGGTAACCCTGTAACTGGGAGCACTAAATCTACTGGTAACCCTGTAACTGGGACCACTGCAGACACTGGCAACCATGTAACTGGGACCACTGCAGACACTGGCAACCATGTAACTGGGACCACTAGATCCACTGGTAACCCTGTAACTGGGAGCACTAAATCTACTGGTAACCCTGTAACTGGGACCACTAGATCCACTGGTAACCCTGTAACTGGGACCACTGCAGACACTGGCAACCATGTAACTGGGACCACTAGATCCACTGGTAACCCTGTAACTGGGACCACTGCAAACACTGGCAACCCTGTAACTGGGACCACTGCAAACACTGACAACCATGTAACTGGGACCACTAGATCCACTGGTAATCCTGTAACTGGGACCACTGCAGACACTGGTAACTGCTTCTAGACCAACACTCTGAAGTTCCCCGTTTGGAGTGGAGGGGGACTGAAGGCTGGTAATATTTTGAGATGATCAGTGTTTATCAGTGGATGTTCATGTCGTTGATGGCTTTGACCCACTTTATTTATATGTAAGTTAACTGAAGGTGTGATGATGATTTGTGACATGTGGTGAGCAGCGAATTAAAATGCCCGCTGAAGTTCAGCTGCTTTGCTTTTGTGGTTTCCACGGTTTCTCAACGTAATACTCAAACCCTCATGTAGGGTTACCCGAGGGTCTAGAAGGTCTGTGAAGACCGACATGAGGACCAAACCTGGGCCTAACGATACAATTTCCATACACCACTGATCTGCTTTCTGGTTGGTTTTGCAGGAGCTGAGCCCTTTATCTGGCTGGCTAGCGAATGTATTGGGACACACTGGTTGACTGGATGATGTTGACTGATTGTTTTGGCTCAGAGCTGAGTCAATGTTTACTGTCCTACTTTCTCCCTCTCTCCAATCTGTATCACAGGGCAAGGCCTTTCCTATAGTGACTACTTTGCGAGGCCCATTCGGTCCCTAAGATTTATTCGACAGCTGCAGGAAATGTTCCCGTTTCCAGCCGTTGGTCGCTGAGCAAAGTGAAATTCTACCCGATTGTGGACAAATGAATTAAAAAAACATGAATGTAGAAAAACTTTAATGTAGAAATAATGGGTTCTTGTGAAACATGAACAAAAAACAAGCAATTTCTTCATATTAATTACTGAGTCCGAGATTCAGAGGCTCCTGACCAGAGGGATCACTGTATCGCGTCAAACCCGCCGCAATAGGTAACCCATTAGAAGGGAAAGTCAATGCCTGATTTGGTCAAATAAACACTTTCTGGCCACCTTGTTGAGACTGCCGCCCATTTTCTGATGCACAATTCCGAAGATAGACCACATCTTCCCAATGCTTTGCAGGGTTTAGTGTCCCCCCTTGCTTTAAGGGGGCTTGTGAATTGGCTGATCGGTTGAATCAGGGTGTTGGGAATGAGGACGGCACCAAAATGTGGAGGGCCACCAAACGTCCAATAACCATAAAATAAAGCCTGCAGTGACTCCTGCTCTAGCCTTTTCATGAATAAGTCCATGTTTCTGGCCACAGAGTCCCTCCTGGCTGGACATATTTTGGGTGGTGGACTCAGTAGGACCCACCTGTAGCTCCACAGACCAAGCCCCAGGGCAGAAGAAGCCCAAGCTGTGGGAGAAGTTAGCCCCATAGCTGATGACCGGCACATGACCGGTCCTTTTAATTAATGCATTCAGCAGTTAACCTACTGGCACCACACTGCCTAATTCCAGGCGTGGACTTGAGGGGTTGAAAGACCCCCCAACCCCCAAGCCGTAAGCTGTGGAATAGTGGCAGTGTGTTCTCTGGAATGATGGTGCTTCATCCAATACTCTCGTCACTGAATGCAATCAAATCCTCACAGCAATCCTCTACAGCAATAGAGGCAGTTCCTCTAACAGAAGCAGGATTAGGTTTTTTTTTTTAACACCCTTGATTTCAGAAGAAACACTAAATGAGCAGGTGTCCCAATACTTTTGTCCATAGCTCACTTCACTCAACTTCTACCCAAGCTGGGGCCTTTTCTGCTCAGTGTAGGGCTTGGTCTGTGGACCCCTTTCAAGCTAGCGGTGATGGAGGGCGTGGACTGAAGATCCTAAACTGGGCTACAGTCCATAATGGTCAAGAGTGCACTTACGTTACATGAGGGCAGGAACCACCTGGTCAAAAGTGAAAAATCAAATGCGAATCCTCAAGGGTTCCGAACTCCGGTCCTTGTGTTCAGTTCGAAAACTACATGCCACGGATGCGGGGCAGCTTGGATTGGTGCCACTCTTTTTCGTACACCCACCATTCACTGTTCGAACCTCTTTTTTAATTCCGACACTTTAATGGGAGGCAGTTCCTGGTCTTCAGTTGCTGGGTCAATGGGCGATTTTCCAATGTGGTCATCCCCTTTTGGAACCAAGATGATCCTGCTGGAAGAAGCCTGGATTTTCCTGGGGCCTCTTGGGGAGGTCTTCAGAGTTGCGTCCAAGCCTTTGGGACTGATGCCTTGCTTGGTTTCTGGTAGAACCCTGGTCTGAGGGGTCTTGGCCTGGAAAAGAGCTACTGTGGACAGCACACTTGGGACAGACCGATCTTCGTCCTGGTTGCCGTCTTTTTGACTTATCTTGTCTGGAGATGGTTCATTTAGGGTGATGTTTGCTCCAGGGTGGGATTGTACAGACGGCTCAGTGGGTTCTTGATCCTGTTGGGGTTCTAAACAAACCTCAGTGGGTCCATGATCCTGTTGGGGTTCTAAACAGACCTCAGTGGGTCCATGATCCTGTTGGGGCTCTAAACAGACCTCAGTGGCTTCACGATCTCCTTCCTTTGGAGTGGCACTGTTTGAAACCTCCAGGTTCTCCCGTTCCACATCGTGGCCTTGTTTCCGGTTCTCATTGCATCCCTCCGCTATTTGCTTTTTTCCTTCAGCACCATCCTCATGCTTGGTTTGCTCCGCCCACTTTCCATCTCGTGCTGGCCCTGAGGTTTGAAGATCTCCTAGTTCCTCTTTAAGCTCTTCGCCTAAATCTGTGAGATCGCTCACCAACCGTCCAAGATCCACAGACACCTCCTCCACCGATGGCCTTGTGCCAAAGCCCTCCCTCTCAGATCGGTCGGTCCCTGCCTCAGGCTCCTCCACCTCATTGATCGGCCTCTCCTCAAGGCCGTCCTCCTCCCAGCTCAACAGGCTGCCGCTGTTCCCAAGGGACAGGTTCAAGCTTTCCTGGCTGGGCGTGGTCACGCCCCTCTGGAAAACAGTGACAGGATGGTAAGAGGGGGAGAGACAAGGGATAGGCAGGAGGCGTGTGGGTGAGCAAGGGGCAGCATACGATACTCACTCTGGTGATGAAGTCAGTGCAGTCAGAGTTGAACAGGTCCAGGCTACGGGTGCCGTACAGCAGTCCTGGCTCTCTGGAGCTCTGGGCGCTCAGGGTGTCGAAAATCTCCCCTAGAAGGTCCATCTCCTCTGGGTCGGGCAGAACTGAAAGATCGGGGTCATCCTGGAGGTAGCCAGCACTGGAGCCAGACTCTATATGACTGCAAAGACAAGCATGCACACAAACAAAAAATACCTCTTTTTTACACTAAATGGACAAAAGTATTGGGATGCCTTCTCGTTAAACCTACTGGAGCTTTTATATGACGTCCCATTCTAAACCCATCCGCTTTATTAATAAGGAGCTGGTTCTCCTTTGCTCTAAGCTCTACCAGCAGCAGCAGGTCTGGAGCTCTGCTGCAGTTACTGAGTCAGTTGGAGGCTTTTCTGCACTCTGCTCTGAGCTCAGCACTCGACCCTGACCCCGCTCTGTAACTTTACGTGGTCTGACAGACACTCGGTGGCTGAGCTGCTCTCTGTGAGCTGTTCCTCCTAAACTCTTCCACTGTTCAATAATAATACCACTCACAGCTGATGGAGGAAGATCTAGGAGGGAGGAAATTTCACCAGCTGACTTGTTGTTGGTGGTGCAGCGGTGTCTCCTATTACATACAGAACCATGCTGGAGTTCAGTGAGCTCTTCAGAACCTCCCGTTCTTTCACTGATGTGTGGAAGAAAGGTAGCAATGGGACTGACAGACACCTGGATTAAGTGATTAAGAGGTGTGCCCCAATACTTCTGTCCATATAGTGTATCTTTAGGACAGACAGCCATATGCAAAGTCATATTTACTAAGATACATTCCTGTTTTATTGTGTAATTGTGTATTAAAATGTGTAGACCATGGGCGCCCAAACTTTTCCAAACAACTGCATGTAAATCAGGTCCAGGCTGAAATGTATTGAAACACAATAAATATATATATATATATATATTGGGCTGTTTTTAATAAAATTAGATTCCTTCACCTTAAAACAGTAACCAATAGTTTAACTGAGTAAACACACACACACACACACACACACACACACACACTCTGACCTCTCCTCTCCATAGCTGATGTTATCTAGGGGTGGCTCTTCAGTCTGGGGGATGGTGTTTTTGCGCGTAGGCCTCCTTGGCCGGGACTGAAACACCGTAAACAAGATCTATAGTTAATAATTATACATATTTACATATATATATATATATTCAAAACAGCAGCTTTACAATCTGAGGACTTTCAATGGAAGTCAATGTAAATCATTTTGGTCATTTTGGAGCATTTCTATTGGTCCATTTATCCAGATTAACTTTTATTAACTTTAAAAGGAAGATACAAGGTTTTTGTGTGACTATATATATATATATATATAAAATGCAATTATTAAATACACATTAATAAATATCATTATTATTATTATTATTATTATTATTATTATTATTATAACATAGTGACAGACATTTTAAACTGGTCCCCATCTCAATCTGTAACACAGTTGACTCTGCCACCCTGTGGGCATTCAGCTGAATTACAACATCACTTGTGACAGAGAGAGTGAGACCTCTATTGGTCAGTGCCTGTTACTGCAGCCAGTCACCCTGGCATCTTCCTATTCCTCGCATGATGCTGAAAACTACACAACACTAGAGGGAGCACCGAAGTGGGTCTTGAGTTGAGGGTACAGTGAGCTGAACTGTGCAGTATATGCTCTGTCTTCCACAGAGGAATGTGCAGTGAGTCCTTTTCTAAAATGTCCATTTCCGAGACTACAGTCAAAGGTCTACCCATAACGAAGTCCACTGGTAGACCAGAACAAGCATCTTACCACTGGTAGTCCTGCAAACTTAGCCGGGTCCAATACTTCTGCTCCTGAGTACTGACTGGTTGGCATTACTGTACTAAGTACTGACTGGTTGGCATCACTGCTCCTGAGTACTGACTGGCTGGCATCACCGCTCCTGAGTACTGACTGGCTGGCATCACCGCTCCTGAGCACTGACTGGCTGGCATCACTGCTCCTGAGTACTGACTGGTTGGAATCACTGCTCCTGAGTACTGACTGGTTGGAATCACTGCTCCTGAGTACTGACTGGCTGGCATCACCGCTCCTGAGTACTGACTGGTTGGAATCACTGCTCCTGAGTACTGACTGGCTGGCATCACCGCTCCTGAGTACTGACTGGCTGGCATCACTGCTCCTGAGTACTGACTGGCTGGCATCACCGCTCCTGAGCACTGACTGGCTGGAATCACCGCTCCTGAGTACTGACTGGTTGGCATCACCGCTCCTGAGTACTGACTGGTTGGCATCACCGCTCCTGAGTACTGACTGGCTGGCATCACTGCTCCTGAGTACTGACTGGCTGGCATCACTGCTCCTGAGTACTGACTGGTTGGCATCACTGCTCCTGAGTACTGACTGGCTGGCATCACTGCTCCTGAGTACTGACTGGCTGGCATCACTGCTCCTGAGTACTGACTGGCTGGCATCACTGCTCCTGAGTACTGACTGGCTGGCATCACCGCTCCTGAGCATTGACTGGCTGGCATCACTGCTCCTGAGCACTGACTGGCTGGCATCACCGCTCCTGAGCACTGACTGGCTGGCATCACTGCTACTAAGTACTGACTGGCTGGCATCACCGCTCCTGAGCACTGACTGGCTGGCATCACTGCTCCTGAGTACTGACTGGCTGGCATCACTGCTCCTGAGTACTGACTGGCTGGCATCACTGCTCCTGAGCACTGACTGGCTGGCATCACCGCTCCTGAGCACTGACTGGCTGGCATCACCGCTCCTGAGCACTGACTGGCTGGCATCACTGCTCCTGAGCACTGACTGGCTGGCATCACCGCTCCTGAGCACTGACTGGCTGGCATCACTGCTACTAAGTACTGACTGGCTGGCATCACTGCTCCTGAGCACTGACTGGCTGGCATCACCGCTCCTGAGCACTGACTGGCTCACATCACTTCTCCCAGGTACTGATTGGTTGGCCTCACTGAAATATGAAATATAACAGTTAATAAAAAACGGTGTGTGCTGTGTGGGTCACCTTGCCGAAGTGCTGTGTGATTGGCAGTCGATTCTGCAGGCAGTCTGATTGGAGGAGGCGAATCGTGTGTGTGCCGCATACAGACCCGCCCCTCTGTAGAGCGTGAGAGTCCTTCGGCTCCTGAGAGAACCCAAGTTCAGAACACATACTTATGTAAGCATGTACTGGATACAGAAACTGTATATTAATTACTTATGTATTAAATAAATAATCCAAATAATAAAAGATCAAAGTTCACCTTTGATGAAATGAGGTTCTTCAGGCCGAGCTTGCTTTGATAGGTGGCCTGAAATGGAGATGAATAGATCTGATCATCAGGGCACCAGGATGGAAAACTGAGGTCCTGGAAGTAAAAATCCGCCCCCTGGGGATGGAAAACTGAGGTCCTGGAAGTAACTTTACTTCCAGGACCTCAGTTTTCCATCTCTAGGGACAAGGCTGTCCTGCACTGAGACATCTGAGACATTACTCACAGTTTTGCACATCTGAGCCTTGGACTTCACCGTCAGGAGCAGAGCGCCTCCTCCTTTCTGCAAGACATTTCACACACTGCTCTTACTGCCCACGTTATGACGCCCTGTGATGTCATGTCGGAGGATGGCCACTGGTAGGTGCTCAACAGGTGCACCATCTACCATACCGTCTTCTACTGCTTACGTAATACAGTATGCTAGTAGCTGCTGCAGTGACGTGTGTAACATAAAACCCACCTTCAGGTTTCCCACCCACTGCTGGTATGACTTTGAGCCTCCTGTGCAGTACACACACACACACACACACACACACACACACACACACACAAGGCATCAGTTAATGCATATTTATACCTATTGACTTCCTGTAAATAAGGAATGGGAATGTGGGATAGTAAACAGCCACCCTATGAACCATGAGGGATATCATAACATTTAGCATGTTAACACACACACACACACACACACCTGATGATGCTCCACACTGCAGTATCTCCTCCTCAAACAGGTCGTCTGGTTCTTTGCCCTGGTTCAGCATCTCCAGACGTCCGTCAATAAACTGTAGACATCCACGCAGCCACAAACACACACACCTATAACACACCTGTACTGTGTGTATACACATGTATAACACTGGTGGAAAAGCACTGTGTGTGTGTGTGTGTGTGTGTGTGTGTGTGTGTGTGTACCTGCTTGAAGAACTGGAGGTGTATGGAGCTCTCAAGGAACTGTCTCGTGCTGTGAGATTTATGAGTGAGGAACAAATCATCACTGAATAACACAGGTCCACCCTGAGAGAGAGAGAGAGAGAGAGAGAGAGAGAGAGAGAGAGAGAGAGACAGAGAGAGAGAGAGACAGATTGAGATAGAGAGAGAGAGAGAGACAAAGAGAGATAGAGAGACAGAGAGAGACAGAGACAGAGAGAGAGAGAGATAGAGAGACAGAGAGAGAGACAGAGACAGAGAGAGAGACAGAGACAGAGAGAGAGAGACAGAGAGAGAGAGAGGTGTGTTTAACACTAGACTTCGAGTTCTCTACAGTTTCATGTAGAACTGTCTCCTTATGGTATTCCACAGATCTGAAGAACGTTTAACCCAGGTAAAGAACCGTGAAGAACCTCTGAAGTATTCAGGTGGTCCTTTGATAGAACCTCTGCTTTTACTACAGGTCCTGATCTTCATCCAACACCCTGGCCTCACTAACTCAGCTCTTGTCGCTGAATGCAATCAAATCCTCCCAGCAATGCTCCTCCAGAATCTAGTAGAAAGTTTTCTTCCCTGGGCGAAATTGCTGTTGTTGAAGGCATCAGCGGCACGGAGAAGTTTCTCAGCCTACTGCAGAACCTCCAGAAGATTTCCACCAGCCACCACCGGGCAGCGCTATCACCCCACCAACAGTGCAGGAATTACAGCAGCAAAAAGGAAAATGCAGTCTAGGCTTAATCTCCATCATTGAGGAAAAGCTTCTAGTGTACAAGCCAGTAGAACCTCTAGTGCCACCCTACAGTAGAACCTCCTACAGTAGCAGCTCCTACAGTAGAACCTCCACCACACACAAAGCAGGGCTGTGAAAGGACGGCCTTATGTGCTATATTTCATAAATGCTCTAAAAAGAACCATCAATAAGACTGGTGCACTATTAAAGAACGTATCCATTTACGCGTCTATTTGGTTCTTTGAGTGGAGAACCATTGCTCTTACTAAAGAACCCTTGAAGAACCCCCTGCTGGAGGAGTGTAGGACTCACAGTGGAGTACACTAAGGCATCTCTGTAGCTTCCAAACAGCAGAGCCTGAGCTCTCAGAAAGGCTCGAGCCACACCAGCCCCTGGAGACGAAGCCTGGCGCTTCAGGCGTACTTTCAGAGCTGTCACCTGTAAACGCACACACACACACACACACACACACACACACACACAGAAAAGAAGTCAACACGATGCTGCTCGACCACAGCCACAGATATATAATAATTGATGGTTAATTACTGGATAGTTAATGTAAAGTAATGTGTGGAGTATCAATAGCAGTGATTGATAGATAATTAATGAGACTTCATTAAAAAGATTACTGGATAATCAATAGAAGTGATTGATGGATAGTTAATAGAACTGATTGATACTAATTAAATAGATTAGTGGATAATCAATAGAAATGATTGATGGATAGTTAATAGAACTGATTGATACTAATTAAATAGATTAGTGGATAATCAATAGAAGTGATTGATGGATAGTTAATAGAACTGATTGATACTAATTAAATAGATTAGTGGATAATCAATAGAAGTGATTGATGGATAGTTAATAGAAGTGATTGATACTAATTAAATAGATTAGTGGATAATCAATAGAAGTGATTGATGGATAGTTGATAGAAGTGATTGATGGATAGTTAATAGAACTGATTGATACTAATTAAATAGATTAGTGGATAATCAATAGAAGTGATTGATGGATAGTTGATAGAAGTGATTGATGGATAGTTAATAGAAGTGATTGATGGATAGTTAATAGAACTGATTGATACTAATTAAATAGATTAGTGGATAATCAATAGAAGTGATTGATGGATAGTTAATAGAAGTGATTGATGGATAGTTAATAGAAGTGATTGATGGGTAGTTAATAGAAGTGATTGATGGATAGTTAATAGAACTGATTGATACTAATTAAATAGATTAGTGGATAATCAATAGAAGTGATTGATGGATAGTTAATAGAAGTGATTGATGGGTAGTTAATAGAACTGATTGATACTAATTAAATAGATTAGTGGATAATCAATAGAAGTGATTGATGGATAGTTAATAGAACTGATTGATACTAATTAAATAGATTAGTGGATAATCAATAGAAGTGATTGATGGATAGTTAATAGAAGTGATTGATGGGTAGTTAATAGAACTGATTGATGGATAGTTAATAGAACTGATTGATACTAATTAAATAGATTAGTGGATAATCAATAGAAGTGATTGATGGATAGTTAATAGAACTGATTGATACTAATTAAATAGATTAGTGGATAATCAATAGAAGTGATTGATGGATAGTTAATAGAAGTGATTGATGGGTAGTTAATAGAACTGATTGATGGATAGTTAATAGAACTGATTGATACTAATTAAATAGATTAGTGGATAATCAATAGAAATGATGAAAAATTTAAATAAAAAAATACTTTAAAAAATTGATTGACAGAAGTATTTGATAGTTGGTATTGATGTAATATTGATTAATATTGATTAATATTCATGATTGATCACCACATCTGACGGGAGCTTCTTCAGGTCATCGTGAGGAGACTCCATAGTGTTGGTGTCCACATTCAGAATGACCACGTCTTCCAGAGCCCGACTCCTCACTCTCTGACAACACAGCACACAGAGCTCGGATCAGTGTGTGTGTGTGTGTATGTGTGTGTGTGTGTGTGTGTGTGTGTGCATACATATAATATATACACACACACTATATGGACAAAAGTATTGGGACACACCTCTTAACCACTGAATCTAGGTGTCTGATTCAGTGGAAGAGTTCAGGGCTGAGTGCTGAGCTCAGAGCAGAGTGCAGAAAAGCCTCCAACTGACTCAGTAACTGCAGCAGAGCTCCAGACCTGCTGCTGCTGGTAGAGCTTAGAGTAAAGGAGGACCAGCTCCTTATTTATACAGCCTATGGGTTTAGAATGAGACGTCTTATAAAAGCTCCTGTAGGTGGAAAAGTATAGGTGACCCAATACTTTTGTCCATATAGTGTATTACAAATGTATATAAATTACAGAGACGTGGCCAATAATATTAACTCACATCATTTTATTCTATAATAATAAATGTAGGTCCTGAATGTAAGAAATAGTGAGTGAGAGAGCGAGAGAGAGAGAGAGAGTCTGTAGGGTACCTCTATTAGACTGGAATGAACTCCGATGAGGTATGGCATCGGGGCACTGCAGAACACAACCAGCACAGTTAGGAAGGGGCAATACATCAGCAGTGGATATTTGCTGATACAGGACAAAATCATTATTATTATTATTATTATTATTATTGTAATATATCATTATATATATATATATATATATATGAAATCTGCAGTTTGACATTTTTTAAAAAACATTTAATACTTGTGTCTGCATTTATGAAAAATTTATTATTATTATTTTTATGTTGATTTTATGTAGATGAAACATATATAATGATTTCAGAGAATCTGGCAGTTGTTCTTTATACTGTATCAGAATTTCATAAACGGACCAATAGAAACGCTCCAAAATGACCTGGAGTAAAAAAATACTGTTAACTTCCATTAAAAAAAGATTTTTTTTCTCCTCCTGTAAAATTGTGGAGATACAAGGTTTTGTGTAACAGCGATGATTCTTGGGAATCTCTGTGTCTGCAGTTATCCAGCGTTTCTCACGATTGGTTTAGCACATTAACAAGCGTGAGACAGGATGCCTGTGTCTGTGTGTGTGTGTGTGTGTGAGTGAGTGGGGTGGGCTCTCACCAGCAGTAGTCCAGGAGGTGTGGGGGCAGGACCGGTATGAAGATGTGCTGCCAGTACATGGGGAAGAGCATGCCGCTACATGCGTGCACACACGCCGTCAGCTACAGCAACAGAGCAGTGCAGGGTTGGTTATTTACCATATGCCCACCAACAGTACACACACAGCCCAGACCAGCCCCCCACGAGCCTCAGCCCAACCCCATCATAACCTGCAGCCCAGGACCAACCCAGGACCAGCCCCCCACGAGCCTCAGCCCAACCCCATCATAACCCGCAGCCCAGGACCAACACAGGACCAGCCCCCAGCGAGCCTCAGCCCAACCCCGTCATAACCCGCAGCCCAGGACCAACCCAGGACCAGCCCCCCACGAGCCTCAGCCCAACCCTGTCATAACCCGCAGCCCAGGACCAACACAGGACCCGCAGCCCAGGACCAACACAGGACCAGCCCCCCACGAGCCTCAGCCCAACCCAGGACCAACACAGGACCAGCCCCCCACGAGCCTCAGCCCAACCCCGTCATAACCCGCAGCCCAGGACCAACCCAGGACCAGCCCCCCACGAGCCTCAGCCCAACCCTGTCATAACCCGCAGCCCAGGACCAACACAGGACCCGCAGCCCAGGACCAACACAGGACCAGCCCCCCACGAGCCTCAGCCCAACCCAGGACCAACACAGGACCAGCCCCCCACGAGCCTCAGCCCAACCCCGTCATAACCCGCAGCCCAGGACCAACACAGGACCAGCCCCCCACGAGCCTCAGCCCAACCCCGTCATAACCCGCAGCCCAGGACCAACACAGGACCAGCCCCCCACGAGCCTCAGCCCAACCCCGTCATAACCCGCAGCCCAGGACCAACACAGGACCAGCCCCCCACGAGCCTCAGCCCAACCCCGTCATAACCCGCAGCCCAGGACCAACCCAGGACCAGCCCCCAGCGAGCCTCAGCCCAACCCCGTCATAACCCGCAACCCAGGACCAACCCTACCCTTTGGCTTCCTCCCTCCACTTCCCCATGTTCTTATTCATATTCTGATGTGTTTCTCAGGTCAGGAGGAAGTTCTCCAGGGCGTGATTTCATATCAGTTTCATATTCACACATCAGGCTGACTCTCATATGCAGTAATCTGACCAACTGAGAAGTGTAAACACACCCTTTATAGCTAATATAACAATAGACAAAAGTATTGGGACACCTGCTCGTTCAGCGCTTCTTCTGAAATCAAGGCTATTAAAAAGAGGTGATCCTGCTTTTGTTGGAGAAACTGTGTCTCTACTGTCCAGAGAAGAAGACTTTCTACTAGAGTCTGGAGCAGAGCATTGCTGTGAGGACCAACCATCCATCACTCCAGAGACCACAGTTCTTCCACTGCTCCACAGCTCCTCAATGCTGGGGGGCTTTATCCCACTCTAGCCCACGCCTGGCAGCATTAGGCAGCTGATCTGGCTGCTAGGGTCCTATTCTATTGGCAGTACTTCTTCTCTACAGGGACTAGATAAGCAGTGTGAGTGTGTGCATTTGCACATCTGTGTCAGCAATGGGTGCAACTCAGTAAGTAGCTGAATGCATTCATTAGAAGGGGTGTCCACAAACATTTGGACAGATAATGTTGAACATTGCACAGCAATATTTTCACCTATATTTATTAATATGATCATAATAAACGATTCCATATGTGTAGAAATATTATTTAATGTGGCTAATTTTAATAGTCAAATACATACCATAAATATATATATATATATATATATATATATATATATATATATATATATACATATATGCAAATATATAGATGAAATATATTTAATTGTCTTTAAAAGGTTTTTCTTATATCTACATACATCAAAAGCGCAATATAAGAATATTTCAAACGTCAAATAGACACATGATGTTAATTAAGCATTTTGCTGTTGTCACGCAAAAACCTCGTATCGCCATTATTTCTGCTTATTACTTTTTTATCGCTCCATAACGTGAATCTGGCAGCTGTTCTGCTCATAATGAACCGACCAATAGAAATGCTCCAAAATGACCTGGAGCAAAATCTGTTTACATCAACATCCATTGAAAGTTTGGGAGTTTATTTTTCCTCCTTCTGTAAAGCTGGCATTTTTTGAGATACGAGTTTTTCGCATGGCTTGACTGACGTGGTACAAACTCACCGTGCTGAGTTTACTGCAGCAAATGAGGATGCGTCTCTCGAACAGCATGCTAGCGTACAGTTGCAGCATGTTCCCCACATCTACAGCCACTACGAGCTCGGTCAAGTTCCTCTAAACACACATACACACACACACATACACACACACACACACACACACACACACACACAAGGGAAATCAGTGTAGTATAATCCACCAGCAGCTAACAATGCTAATCGTACGGTGATGATGCAAACAAGAAGAATCTAAGTGAACACATCATGCTAATAGGTTTCTACAGGCTTCTATTCATTGTTAGCAACATTAGCATAAAGGGCTAACTATACGTTAAATACATGGATAGATGGATTCCAGGCTGAAGAGTTGAAGCATAGGCCGAGACACTCACACTCTCTGGAATGGATGGCAGCGCTTTTGGATCAGGAGCTATAAAGTACGGGATCTGAGAAAAAGAACGAGAGAATTTCATGGTTAGCAAGAAGCTAACTTAGCTAAAATGCTGTTATTTCAGAGCATCCCTGCTAGACAAAGGGTTAGAAAGCTGAACGTTGTGAGTGTAACGATTCACACTTTTGATTTTTGATTTTGATTCATACGTTTATTTATCAACACTGTATTGAAATCGTTACACCCGAGATTACAGACGAGACCCACCATGACAACTTACCGCTTGTAAACAAATGACTGTATCGCAAGTATACAATATGGATACAATATCAGTTGATTACCAAGCCAACATTTCTTCACGTCACAGTGGAGGAAGCAGTGGAGGACTTCATAGACAAACACTTCTATGGCCTCCGTATAACGGCAGAACTGGGCAAAATTGGGACTAACAACCAAAACCCAAAGAAAATACAAGAATGCCACCAACATGGCCAGCATGACCACTCTGGTCAACCAGCGTGATCATGTGATCATGTGTGTGCTTGGTCATGTTGATCAGCAAGACCAGTATGACCAAAATCATGGTCAAAACCTGGTTAACTGGCTAGATATAGTATGTTTTCACCTGGGTGAGCATTTCATCATCATGAAACACACCAACCTCTGTTATAGCCCTAAAGTAAAGCAGAAAGTTGACTGCAGGACAATTTACAGTCTGGACAAGACCAGATTAACTCCTTTCTGCTGCCCTGCCTGGGAGTCAGGTCAGTGTTTATTAGCCGGGCTAATCCAAAACTACACATGGATATTATGTTAGCGTTAGACAGAAAACTAGCACAACACACAGCATGATTCTCCCATTTCACCTATAAGATGTACTCAAAAGTCTTTTCCACAGAATACTTTCAAAACTACCTTACTAGCGCATGGGTCCACATGGTTGCCAAATCTGGCAAGCTCAAGGAAAGCATAGCTTGCCAATAACGGAATCCATCAAACAATAGATTATACTCAGCTCAAGCGCTGTTAGTGCAGTTCCAACTGTTGAGTCAGTTAGCTCAGTTTCACAAACATGGGTGTTTGAATTAGTCAAGCTCTGGGTTTAGTCTAGCCTAGGTTAGGTTAGGTTAGGTTAGCATACATTATACAGTTTTATGTGTAAACAGTGTAACTACACCAGTCTTACCATTATATTAAGCTGGCCTACTTTGTAGGCTACCTACACTCGTTAGCCATTTTATCAGAAACAGCTGCGAACAGCTTCGACTGTGGTTTAAAAGAGTTTGGCTGCTGTCAATGTTTGTTTTGCAGTGAAATTTGCAGTTTTGCAGCAGTGAGCTTTACACATAAAAGACCTTTCAGTGCTAGAGGATGATCATTTACTATTAAACACCCCAGAGTTTATTACAGTTTATGAATATGAGCATCACTGCTGATATTTGTCCACCATCCAAATAATAATTATAGGTCATTAGTGGTCCTGAGGTGGTCCTGGATGGGGCTAATAGATGATCAACACACTGCAAAAATTATATCTTAGCAAGTGAAACCCCACTTAAATGTAGTCTTAATATTTAATACTTCCCATGTTAAGATTATTGTAGCAATATTATGAGATAAACAACTTATTTCTATGCATTTAAGTGTGTATTAGCAGATATTTTAGTATACGGTCAGTAAAGTATGCTTAATTGGCTTAATCATAAAAAAATAGATAATTAATAAAAAATGAATATAATAAAGAAAATATTATATAATATAATAAAGATAATTATTTTTTATCAAAAATTATGCTTGAAACAAGTGGAATGAAACACTAAAATGACTCAAATGAAGTAAAAATCAGTTCATAAATAGTTAAATATAGTTATATATATACAGTAGTTATATATATAATTTATGATGTTCTTAAAAAATAACTTTATAAGAACATCATAAATATCAGATATTTAGGGTTTATGGAGGGTTTCAGATATCAGGATATCTTTTGCAGTGCAGCTGAGCTACAAAGCGCCCCTATATGGTGTTTCTGATATAATGGCCACTGAGTTTGAATACAAGGTAGGTGTTCCTAATAAAGCAGCGACTGGTTAAGAGTTAGGACCAGGATTAGTAGTGGTTTTAGGTTAAGTCCAGCTTTTCCTGCATTAAACACACTCAGGCTGGCCAGTGACTCACCCCTGACCCTTCACGCTTTGAGGAGAGGGTGTGGCCACGGATGGATGGCACCTCACTCCCAATTTGTAGCTGTTCTCCCTCATAGAAGAACACACAGGAACCTGGTTGGTTATTCACAGGTGATCTCACACGTCACAGGGGATCAGATGATGCATTCGGACATCCTTCCTGTTTTGCTGTCGGTTTGTAAGGTCGGTGACAGCCACGTTCCCATGACGACTCCCTGCAGCTTAAAACCCTTCTGTTTTCCAGCCTTGAGTGGAATTTCACTTGACCGGTTCTGTCCGGTTTCCTTCGCCAGCTAAAGCCTTTCTCAAGTGCTGTGTTCTCTACGTCTGTTAGTTTTGGGGGACAGTGACCCAATAACCCAGCTCGGAAGTTACCACCATAGTAGTAATGCTGTCATTATGATGCAGTGGTGGCTTTGTGGTTAGAGTGCTGGGTCGGGCCCCTGAGCAAGGCCCTAACCATCTCTGCTTCAGGATCCTGCCCTCGGACCCTGGAATTCTAAGCTATGATATGAGAAGAGGACGTTTTTTAGGGGGAGGTGAGGCATGCAGGGCAGTGTTGGCTCAGTGGTTTATTGATCACAGGGTTGTGTGTTCGATACCCACCCCTTCCAGGGGTGCTGTATATATATATATATATATATATATATATACACATTATATAAATTTATACATTAACTTCGTAGACTTTCTTGCTTTCTTGGGACTTATCTGAGACCAGGGCTTGTGGTGAACTCTGGATATTCCTAAGGTTAGGAGGACCGTCCGAACGCACCATTATTAAAGCCTCGGGTAACAAGAACTTACCAGTTGTAGGGTGACAGAGCCGTTAGCCGTTGGCACCGCGTGGTTGTACAGCACCATAAGCAGCTCTTGCATTTCCTTGGTCTGTAAGGTTTCAAAAAGAAGCAAATGCATTACAGTGATGAACTGAAACATTCAATAGAAAATATTATTGTAAACTTTAAAAGATTTTTATAAAAAGTCATATTTATATAAAATTATATAACAATTTTTAAGAAAATGAAATAAAGTGGCTTTCACCTGGCCTTTCGTCACATAGTCTGCCAGGTTATTCAGCAGTTTGTAAAAGACCTCGAACCAGGGCAGGTAACTGCATGACAGAATTTTACTGTTAGTTCTGCACTGTGTTCAGTCTCTACATTTAAAGAGTTACAGCATTTCCAAGTATAGGTGTAGGGATGGGCATACTGTCCGTGGTCTGTAAAAATGGACCAAAGTATGGCCAAAACTCCAGTTTTATAGATTATGACGAAACTTCTGAAGATAAAACGACTTTTAAATTCATAAATAAAATAAAAATAAACATTTAATAAACAGTTGAATAATTTAATACAATTCTTAAAACAGGTCAAAAATCTGTTAATAAACAATTTTATAACAGTTTAATTGAATAAAATTCTTAAAACAGTGAGAAATAACAGATATTCAGGGTTTTCAGAGGGTTACATCTATATTCTTTGGCATTCTTTGGCAGTGCAGCTGAGCTACAACATTCACCCATATGGTGTTTCTGATAAAATGTCCAATAAGTTTAAATACAAGGTAGGTGTTTCTAATAAAGCGGCAACTGGTTTTGATTTATGACTTGGATTAGCAGTGGTTTTAGGTAAAGTCCAGCTTTTTCTGCATTAAACACACTCAGACCGGTCAGTGACTTACCCCTGACCCTTCACCCGTTGAGGAGTGGGAGTGGCCACAGTCATATAGTGTCAGAACAACACGTATAACGGAAATGCGAGAAATATCTATGTGGCTTCCCTCGGTTTTAGACAGCTAGTGGGAATGAATTCCAATAGCAAGCTCCTCCCCACATCATTAGAAGGTGGTTTTCTTTGTTATAGTGGAAACTTTGCAGGCCTACAAACGACCACAGGATGGCGATAGGATGTAAGTAGGCATATTTATAACAGATGGTCCAGTTGTTACATTGAAACTGTGTGTATATAAATATATATATATACTGGACAGGATATGTTGCAGCTCAATCCACAGGGCTCGTGCTATCACTACTCTGAATTACCAGCTCCCTGATGGTCACATGTCTTGTCACAACATAGGAACAGGAACTGACCTGCATGTCAAAAAGTGCTGAAAGGAAACCACAAAGCTCAGAGCTTCATTACCATCAGTTCACAAAGTAAGCAGTTTCCCCTTCAGCCCAAGAAACACACATCTCCACTTCTGTAAGCAGCTCTGATTATTTACAACTCTATATCTCAGCAGTGAGAGAGTGTCTACCTGTAATTAACTCTGTATAACATTAGAATAAACCCAAATAAACATAAAGTCAGTGGTCAGTGAGAGTGTCTACCTGTAATTAACTCTATATAACATTAGAATAAACCCAAATACACATAAAGTCAGTGGTCAGTGAGAGTGTCTACCTGTAATTAACTCTATATAACATTAGAATAAACCCAAATACACATAAAGTCAGTGGTCAGTGAGAGTGTCTACCTGTAATTAACTCTATATAACATTAGAATAAACCCAAATAAACATAAAGTCAGTGGTCAGTGAGAGTGTCTACCTGTAATTAACTCTATATAACATTAGAATAAACCCAAATAAACATAAAGTCAGTGGTCAGTGAGAGTGTCTACCTGTAATTAACTATATAACATTAGAATAAACCCAAATAAACATAAAGTCAGTGGTCATTGAGAGTGTCTACCTGTAATTAACTCTATATAACATTAGAATAAACCCAAATAAACATATTAGTCAGTGGTCAGTGAGAGTGTCTACCTGTAATTAACTATATAACATTAGAATAAACCCAAATAAACATAAAGTCAGTGGTCAGTGAGAGTGTCTACCTGTAATTAACTCTATATAACATTAGAATAAACCCAAATACACATAAAGTCAGTGGTCAGTGAGAGTGTCTACCTGTAATTAACTCTATATAACATTAGAATAAACACAAAGAAACATAAAGTCAGTGGTCAGTGAGAGTGTCTACCTGTAATTAACTCTATATAACATTAGAATAAACCCAAATACACATAAAGTCAGTGGTCAGTGAGAGTGTCTACCTGTAATTAACTCTATATAACATTAGAATAAACCCAAATAAACATAAAGTCAGTGGTCAGTGAGAGTGTCTACCTGTAATTAACTCTATATAACATTAGAATAAACCCAAATAAACATAAAGTCAGTGGTCAGTGAGAGTGTCTACCTGTAATTAACTCTATATAACATTAG
>NC_132892.1:32501613-32531252 GCF_030463535.1 Salminus brasiliensis
GCCTTGTTAGCTTTCTGATTGGTCAGGGGTATGCTGACCTAATCCTGACCCCATTCCACATGGAGAGGAGAGCACAGAGCAGCACTGGTGAAATCCAGCAGACGTTATCAGACGTTGGGAAGATCTTCATAATACTGTACATTTACACTGGGGCCCGGAGGAGGCAGATTAGACCCTTAGACTCAGATTTGGGCTCCCAGGAGCTTTTAATGATTTAATGAATGGCTGAAGGGACGAATAGAGGAGTGGCTGGAGGCACCAGTCAGTCAGTCAGTCAGTCAGTCAGTATTACCTCTCGATGTCATACGGGAAGCAAAAACGAGGAAGTGACTGCAGACACTCCTGCAAGAGAGAGAGAGAGAGAGAGAGAGAGAGAGTGACACAGAGAGAGTGAGACAGAGAGAGTGAGAGAGAGAGAGAGAGAGAGAGAGACACAGAGAGAGAGAGAGAGAGAGAGAGAGAGAGAGAGAGACACAGAGAGAGTGAGAGAGAGAGAGAGAGAGAGAGAGAGAGACAGAGAGAGTGACACAGAGAGAGTGAGAGGGAGACAGAGAGAGTGAGAGAGAGAGAGAGAGAGAGAGAGACAGAGAGAGTGACACAGAGAGAGTGAGAGGGAGACAGAGAGAGTGAGTGAGAGAGAGAGAGAGAGAGAGAGAGCGAGAGAGAGAGAGAGTGAGAGAGACACAGAGAGAGTGAGAGAGAGAGACAGAGAGAGTGACACAGAGAGAGTGACAGAGAGAGAGAGTGAGAGAGAGAGAGAGGGAGAGAGAGAGACAGAGAGAGTAAGACAGAGAGAGTGAGAGAGAGAGAGAGAGAGAGAGGGAGACAGAGAGAGTGAGTGAGAGAGACACAGAGAGAGTGAGAGAAACACAGAGAGAGTGAGAGAGAGACAGAGAGAGTGACACAGAGAGAGTGACAGAGAGAGAGAGCGAGAGAGAGAGAGAGATTGAGAGAGAGAGAGAGAGAGAGAGAGACAGAGAGAGTGTGAGAGAGAGAGACAGAGAGAGAGAGCGAGAGAGAGAGACAGAGAGAGAGAGATTGAGAGAGAGAGAGAGAGAGAGAGAGAGAGAGAGGTAGCGAATAAGTGTGGTTGCTATGGTTTCCTCTCTTCATTTTCCTCTTTCAGTAATAAAAATAAAAAAAGACCAACAATGAAAAATTGGTCATTTTTAAGGACGAACCTCGTCACTGAAGTCCTCCGGAAACTGAAACAGCACCCCAGGATCTAAACATCAGCAGATACAACACACACACACACACATACACACCAACACACACACACACACGCACACACACAGCAACACACACACACACAGTTACTGCTGCGTTCGGCCTTCAGCCTGAGGCCTCGCTGGTTTCTGCAGCGAGCAGAGAGGATGTGGTTGAATGAAGTCATTGAGTTTCTGATGCAGTCCCACAAACGGCACCTTCCTGCTCCAACCCACCACCACCACCACCAGCACCACCACCACCCCCTTCTCCACCACCTTCTCTCTAACCTGCACCAGCAAACATCTGCTCCAGCTGCTCCAGCTTTAACTGATCAATATTAGAAGAGCACAGGCTCTGGCCACCCCCCCCCCCCCCCCACCCCCTCTGACCAGTCCTTAGTCCATTTCCTCTCTTGGTTCACCAACATGCTGACTAACTGCTAGCTGTGGCTAATACTAGCGTGCTAACCAGCCACGCTAGCCGGCCTTGGACTGCTCCCATGGCGACTGGCAGAGCCCTGTGGTTTTCTGGCTGGGTCATGTGACGGGAAGAAGAGCTACCACCACCTAGCATCACCCCGCAGGAGCCGGGCCCTAAGTGTGTGTGAGAGTGTGTGTGCTCACCCTTGTCTCTGGCAATTGGACAGGAGGCTTGGAAGAACCAGTAGAACGTCCTTTCCGGGTTTTCTCTGAAAAGAGCAGCACAGCAGTGTTTCATTCGGTCACACCTGAGCACAACCTCAGCTGGCTGTCGGTTGCCAGATATTTAAAAAAATGCATAATTTAAGATAACAATATTATAAGATACATAAGTCATAATCCCGCTTCTCTATCTGACAGTCTGATGGATGAGTCTGAGTTTGGTGAATGCCAGGAGAACATTACTTGCCTGACTGCAATGTACCAACTGTAAAGTTTGGAGGAGGAGGGATCATGCTATGGGGTTGTTTTTAGGGTTTTTTACAGTAGAAGCTCCAGATCTGATCAGAACAGATAAAGCAGCTGAACATGAATCCAGTAAAAAGGAGAAACAAGAGCTTCTCATTCTGAAGAAAGAAAGTAGTGAGATCTTGTCGGTGAGCTAGTCTGAAGAACAGAGCTCGGTTCCTCCAGGGTTCTCCTGGACGCCCCCCAGTCCAGCCAGCACAGCGTGGAGGATGTGTTCAACTCCATCATCATCAGCAGCAGCAGCAGCAGCAGCTCACCTGATTTACCATCATTAAGCCCTGATTTACCACCAAACCAGGTGTTGATCTGAGGAGAACTCTAAATAATACTAGACTCCATGAGAGAGGAGAACTTTGGAGATGTTCTGATGATGAACACAGTGATGGAGAACCACCTCCACCACCACTTTCTGTAGGAGTGTGTATTAACGTAGCTAGTCTAACGAGTCTGAGGCCTGACCCAAGCTGATGGTCAATTTAAAACCCGGAACCTAAACTACTGCAGAGAGACCACCCTACATAATCAGTTTCTAATAAATTCCAAATAAAAATATTAATATTTAGAGCATTTACTTATTTGCAGATATGTCCACTGCTCAAAAACAGCTGCTCAAATAATGTAAATAAATGATTATTAAGTTAATAAGTTATTATTGAAATGTAAACAACACAGTACTAATATCTGAACTCTGAGAGCATTCAGAAATCACTATGGTGAAACAATAACCTCGACGGCCAATCACAGCTCTCATGTCTCGGCCGGCTCTCCACTAGTCTTTGACATTGCTGTTGGGACTTTCTGAGAGTAAATGGCCACCCAGCCTGACCTGCTGGAAGATTGCCCGCAGAGGTCCCCTCCACCTGCGTCAGACCAGCTGCCCCCTACCAGTCCCACCACCACCCATACCAGACCAGCGGCACACCCTCCTACCACCTGACCATGTTCAAACCTGAATGGACTCTAATAAACCATCTGCACTATTAATAATATCACCATTATTAACTATCTGCTGTATCTGGTTTGGTCATTTTTATTAATAATTAATAAATAGTTCTGATCAGAGGAGGACGGGTCGGGTCCCCCTTGTGAGTCTTGGTTCCTCCCAAGGTTTCTTTCTCCAGCTCTGAGGGAGGTTCTCCTTGCCACTGTCGCCGTTGGGGTCTGCTCACTGGGGGTCTTGTCAAATGACCTGACCTGAACCCTACATTTAGTCTAACTGAACCCTTCTGTTTGATTTAGTCCTCATCTCGGTGTTTAGATTAGAGCTTTGGTCAGGATCCAGTCCCATACTGTGCTTTTAGAAGAGTCCCGTCACTGGTCGTACCTTCATGCACCCATCCACAGTTGGGACTGTGTGTGTATGATGTGTATCTATGTGTGTGTGTGTGTGTTTGTCTGACTGTGTGTGTGTGTGCTCAACCTTCTGCTAGGCCACATCCTCCCATCATGCACCTGGGGCCATATTCATAAAACAAACATCCGCCCAACATGAAGGCACAGCTCAGACTAGGCCCAGACGCACAGCCCTGAAGGCCTTTTCTCGGGCTGGCTGGAAAGTGGCCTCCACTAACTCGGCTAACCTGACGGCTTAGGCGGGGAGACTTGGTTAGACTGGCTGGGCCGACGTCACTGACATTTAGTGCATTAGTTAGAGGAAGGCCTTGTTTCTGAGGGCAGAATCTCACACTGAGGGCCTGAGAGAGACACTGTAGACAGGTAATAACGTCCGGGTTTTGGAAATGACCCAAACCGGCTTGTTTTTGAGCCAGATTGTTGATCTGTAAAGATTTTAAATGAGTGAACTACACCTAGTTCTCTAAATTCTCAGATATCTGATCTGTCCATTTACACACTTATCATCATAAGGATTGGGCTTATATTAAAAACAAATAATAATAATAATAAAATAATAATTAAAAGAAAGAAAAAAAAAAAAAAAAAAAAATATATATATATATATATATATATATATATATATATATACTGCAAGAACATATGTAAGTATCATATAAGGTAGTAAATATATATTTAATTAAATATTAATTATAGTATTACATATATGTCACATTTTGTCAATGTTATGTAAATAAAAATTTTATAATGTGAATCTGGCCATTTTACACTATACACTATTTTAGAATTCCATGATGAATGGACCAATAAAAATGCTCCAAAATTACTGAATTATATAATCAAATATTTTGAAATTGTTTATTAAAAGATAAGTAATTAATCAAGTACATTTTTAAGTATTCATTTTCTAATTTTCTATATTATAAATATATATTTTTCTTATGTATCATATTAAATTGTATATCTAACATATCCTATAATTTACCATCAACTAAAACCATAAAATATGTTAAATATGTGGCACATACATTATATATATATATATATATATATATATATATATATATATATATATATATATATATATACATGTATATTGATACAGCATGGCATTAATGTCACACACCTTGTGACAGACTTCAGTAGATGTGTATATAATTTTATGGAATATATATATATATATCGCACTATACATTTGAAATCCATATTTTGCCGTAGAGCAGATTTCCGTACGAGTAAAAAGCCCAAAACAAGACAACATGTTGCTATCATGACAAAGTGCCTTTCCAGGAAATGACCCACTGATGCAACCGACACACTTACACACACTATTCAAGTGTCCAGACGCTGTTATTCTTTTACACACACCTTACAGAATAACCCCCTGCCATCGCTGGCCACGGTACCGAAGCCTATATGGTGAATACAGGGATTTCTCCCCAATTCGGCCTTAAGAAGAGTTCACCAGCCAGCCGGCTGGCCAGACAGCCAGACAGTGAAAGAGAGAGAGAGAGAGAGAGAGAGAGAGAGAGATCGAGCTTGAGAAGGACTTACTTCAGTCTGGATCCCATGTTGCAGCAGTAGGATGGAGTCCATAAGTGGCTTATAGAAGTTCTTGCGCTGAGAGTGTCATCATTGTTCAGCTAACAGCAGCTTGTCAAACACACACATACATATATATATATATATATATACACACACACACACACACACACTCTCACACACACATTTACACTGTCACATAACCAAGTGGATAAGCAGAAGACAGCTAAAGCTAAGGCTTACTTCCTGATCTGGGTGCAAATTCGTGTGTGTGTGTGTGTGTGTGTGTGTGTGTGTGTGTGTGTGTGTGGTCTAGGTCTCTGTGACGACTGTGGCTGTGTTTCCTTCTCTTCACATCTCCAGCCTTGCTGTCACTGCCTTTCTTCCTCTTTCTTCACAGAACAGCTATGATTGCACGTTTGATTCTCACAGATCTGCATATTTGCACACATACGGCTGTGTGAAAAAATCAGGACACCCCCCCACACACATTTATCACTCCTTCAAATGTGTAGAATCAGACTCAGGAGCAGAAGATCAGCTGCAGATGATCAGAACATGGTTGGAGAGGATTATTCTGGAGGAGTCTTAGTGTCTTATTTAAACCTCAGATGTTTAGTCTGGTCTGATCTGGATTGATGTTGAAGTTGAAGTGAGGTGGTGAAGAAGATCACCATCATGGCCAGATCCAGAGAGCTCTCTGAGGCCTTCAGATAGAAGGGTGGAGATGTTGTAGCTGAGTCTGGGAAGAGGTTTAAGAAGATCTCAGAACAGTTAGAGATCAGCCGCCGTTCCACTGTCCACTCAATCATCTACCTGAGGAACAGCTGACCAGCATGGCCAGGTCAGGACGTCCCAGCAAGTTCAGCCCAACAGCAGAACCTCAAGACGAGTAAAGAAACCTCCGAAAGTCCTAAAATATCGTCATGATAGCTGATAGATTTCTCTCACCACAGCTGATGATAAAGTACAGCATCTACAGTCAGAAAGAGACCAGGCTAGGCAGATCTTCAAAGGAGGTGAGCAAAGAGGAGACTTTTACCTTATACATAAACATATATATATATATATATATATATATCATAAACACACACACACCCTTCAGCATTTGAGCACACATCAGACACACATTGAGAGGAAATCGAGGACAGGAATAGACTTCCTCTATTGCACGGCCTCTTTTACTCTTCACTGCCTCTCTCTCTCTCTCTCGCTCTCTCTCCACCCCTCCATCCCTCAGTCACTGAGCTGCAGCCTGGTGGTTGGTAATTGTACCAGTGTGTGTTAAACTCCCTCCAGTATGTATGGAGGCTCTACGTTAGCCCTGCTAGCTCTCACTGGGAGTTATTTACACAATCCAGCCAAAACATTAAAACCACCTGCCAGGACTCCACAAGACCTCTGAAGGTGTCCTGTGGGATCTGGAGCACCAAGACGTTATAAGAGCGAGCAGCAGATCCTTCAAGTTCTGTAAGTTAGGTGAGGTGGGGCCTCCATGAGCATTGGAGCAACCCTGTCGCTAGTTCACCGGAGATGTTCTAAACCCAGGCATCGAGCCATCGCAGTTCGGCCTTTGTCAGAGTGTCTCGGATGATCACGCTCGCTTAAGAAGTTCTTAAGATCAACCTTAAGAACTGATGGGTTTTAATGCTATGGTGGATCGATGGATCTGCTTTTGGTCCAAATCCGGGTTCCAGAACTCAGAGCACCAGCTGGGTATAGTTGGGCCAGTTTTCAGGCAAAGTTCAAATACTGTAATGGCTTAATGTGGGCCACATGAGTTCAAATGCCGTAACTGTGGCTTCTGGACCAGTTTTGGGCCACAGTGCAAGATCCATTGCCATAACTGGCCTGTAAGGGTAGTAACTGGGCTCCATTAGTCCACAATCATCTGCTGTCTGGGTTCATTACTGTTTACAGTCTTATTTAAACCTCAGACGTTTAGTCTGGTCTGATCTGGATTGATGTTGAAGTTGAAGTGAGGGGTGAAGAAGATCACCATCATGGACAGATCCAGAGAGCTCTCTGAGGCCTTCAGAAAGAAGGGTGGAGATCAGAATCAGAATCAGAATCAGAATGTTACACATACAAGGAATTTGTCTTGGTGAGAGCAACACGTATGACAAGTAACAAAAACACAGAATGCTGTAGATGAGTCTGGGAAGGAGGTTAAAAAGATCTCAGAACAGTTAGAGATCAGCCGCTGTTCCACTGTCCACTAAGTCATCTAGAAGAGGAACAGCTGACCAGCATGGCCAGATCAGGACATCCTAGCAGGATCAGCCCAACAGCAGAACCTCAAGATGAGTAAAGAAATCTCCAACAGTCATTAAATGTCATCATCTTTCATCACAGCTGATGATAAGGTAAGTTCAAATGCCGTAACTGTGGCTTCTGGACCAGTTTTGGGCCACAGTGCAAGATCCATTGCCATAACTGAATCATCTCCCAATTGGCTGCATTACTGTTAGTCTTGTTTAAACCTCAGGTGTTTAGTCTGGTCTGCTCTTACACTCAAGGCATCATCATAGCCAGATCCAAAGAGCTCTCTGAGGCCCTCAGAAAGAAGGGTGGAGATGCAGAGGAGTTTGGGAAGGGCCTGTAAGGGCAGTAACTGGGCTCCATTAATCCAGAATCATCTGCTGTCTGGATTCATTACTGTTAGAACATGTAGGAATCATACAGAGGTGGATTTCTGATCGATTACTATATTAAACCTTCAATAAATCTGTAGAAACAGTCTTAGAGCATCACTGTAGCTACATTATCCACAAACCCGTCATCCATTTACACCTTTCATAGGCCTATAGTGAAGTGTTGTTCAAGGAGTCGACTCTTTTAGGTGAATCATTTTAGTTGTTAGTTCATGTGGTTTTCCCTCTAAAGTGTTTCATGCAGTTTAAATTTGATCTAAATCCAACAAAACAGCCTTGTTAGCATCTAGCTATCTTGCTTGCTAGCATAACAACTAGCAAAGACATTGTGTTGTTGCCTAGGGAACAGTTCACTTGCTAGTTAGACAGGTAATATAGGCCTAGGTTATGTAGCGTTGTTGATGGTTTCACATCATTAAAAAAACTATTGTAATAAAACAAAACAGTGCAAAATTTGCAAAGTTTGTGTTGTTAATTATGAAGTTTAAGCGATTGATTATTGAGAATCAATAAATCGATCTGACTCACTGAAAGAAGCTGGAATTCACATCATTTGATAAATAACAGCAATCATAGCCCAGTTCAGACATTTGTAACAAGAAGATGGTGGGTTTTATTTATAATAATCATGTCCAATGATGTCAAATCACCCTTTTATTAACCTGTTAAACGTAACTCCACTACATTTACAAGCGTATTTGCCCTCCAACACGGCCTCGCTTCCTTTTTTTCTCACCTCACACTTCCTCCCTCAATCCTTTCTCTCTTCCTCCGACTGTTAACCACTAGGCCAGACTATTTTTTAAACAAGGGGTCAATCCTTATCCCCTCAATTAGACTTTTAGCTGCCCTTTTGACCTTTATGTGGGTATCTTTATGCAGGCCTGTTCTCTGATTCTGTGATGATACTGAGGCTCGCTGATTCTGATTCAGTAATGAATTTAGACCCCTTTAGACCCCCAAAAAAGGGATGTCGCAAGCATCTTTTTCAAACACATACGTCTGTGAACGTTTTAAAAAAAGATCGGACTACTAAAACCATACATGCCATCTCTGTATACCCTCGAACTGAACATTTCAATTATTATCATTTTTGAATATTATTATTTTTATATCAAATATATCATATTTTTAATATAACATTTTGACTTGTTTGACCCTGAGCTTTCATTTCTATTAACTGCCCTTAATAAACTGGTAAACTAATTGTTTGCTATGCAGCAGCCTCTAGTGGTCAGAGGACAAAACTGCCATACAAACCCCATCCAAACCGAGAAGGTCTTGGCCCTATCAACATCCATCCATCCATCCATTTTCTTCCTGGCCAAGTTCTTGTGGGTCTGTAGCCTACCTAGAATCACTGGGCGCAAGGCAGGAATACCCTGGACCGACCTGGGCCAATTTAGGATAGCATGTGTGATTTTGGGTGATGGGAAGCAAACAGGAGCACCTACAGATCAAGGGCCGAATCCAGACCCTCAGGCCCCTCTACCATTATCGACTTGTAACTAATAAGGACGACACAATTCACGACTGGGTTCACTCACAACTTTAATCAAGCTATGTTGGTGGTTTTAATGGTGAAAATAAGTAAGCATGGTGCTGCTCAGGTTGTGAGAAGAGTAATGGACTGAGTGAGAAAGCACAGGAAAATACACCACTGCCAAAGTGAGAATGTGTCAACGAGAGCTTGCTTCCTTTTGTCTTCAACAGATACACCTTCACGAAACACCACGAGTGATGGAGATTGATAGAGTGAGAGATGATGAGAAGGTAGGGAAGGGGAAGGAAGAGAGAACACAAAGGAAGTGACTGAAGAAGGGATGGAAGGAGCCAGAGGAAAAACAGACGAAGTAAAAGTAGAAGAAGAAGAAGACAGGTTTAGGCCGCCTCCTCTTCGCCCTCCTCCTCAAACTCGCCCTCCTCGGCCGTGGCGTCCTGGTACTGCTGGTACTCGGACACCAGGTCGTTCATGTTGCTCTCTGCCTCGGTGAACTCCATCTCGTCCATGCCCTCGCCGGTGTACCAGTGCAGGAAAGCCTTGCGACGGAACATGGCGGTGAACTGCTCGGAGATGCGCTTGAACAGCTCCTGGATGGCCGTGCTGTTGCCAATAAAGGTGGCGGCCATCTTGAGGCCGCGAGGCGGGATGTCGCACACGGCGGTCTTGACGTTGTTGGGGATCCATTCGACGAAGTAGCTGCTGTTCTTGTTCTGGACGTTCAGCATCTGCTCATCCACCTCCTTCATGGACATGCGGCCGCGGAAGACGGCGGCAACCGTCAGGTAGCGGCCGTGGCGTGGGTCGCAGGCGGCCATCATGTTCTTGGCGTCGAACATCTGCTGGGTCAACTCGGGCACTGAAAGAGCGCGGTACTGCTGGCTCCCCCTGCTGGTCAGTGGAGCAAAGCCGGGCATGAAGAAGTGGAGACGTGGGAAGGGTACCATGTTGACGGCTAATTTGCGCAAGTCGGCATTCAGTTGGCCTGGGAAGCGCAGGCAGGTGGTGACGCCGCTCATGGTGGCCGAGACCAGGTGGTTGAGGTCTCCGTAAGTGGGCGTGGTCAGCTTGAGCGTGCGGAAGCAGATGTCGTAGAGCGCCTCGTTGTCGATACAGTAGGTTTCATCCGTGTTCTCGACCAGCTGGTGGACGGACAGGGTGGCGTTGTAGGGCTCGACCACTGTATCGGACACTTTGGGCGAAGGTACCACGCTGAAGGTGTTCATGATACGGTCGGGATACTCTTCGCGGATCTTGCTGATCAGGAGGGTACCCATGCCGGATCCGGTGCCTCCACCCAGAGAGTGTGTGAGCTGGAAGCCCTGCAGGCAGTCGCAACTCTCCGCCTCCTTGCGCACCACGTCCAGCACCGAGTCCACAAGCTCGGCTCCCTCTGTGTAGTGGCCTTTTGCCCAGTTATTTCCAGCCCCACTCTGACCTGGTAGAGATTTACAAGGGAGTCTATTACTGCTTTAAAAGAAGACATATATAAAGATAGTTAGGATATATACAGCATGTGGACAAAAGTATTGGGACACCTGCTCATGCACTGTTTCTTCTGAAATCAAGGCTATTAAAAAGAGCTGATCCTGCTTTTGTTGAAGTAACTGTCTCTACTGTCCAGGGAAGAAGGCTTTGTACTAGATTTTGAGTAGACCATTGCTGTGAGGATTTGATAGCTTTATACCCCTCTAGCCCACGCCTGGCATTCGGCATGGTGCCAATATGGTAGATAAGCTGTGTGTGTGTGCTTTCAAGGGTTCTTTAGTCAAGTCAAGTTTTCTATATAGAGAAGAACTCTCTGAATGGTCACATGCTTGTTTACTTGCTCTCTCCTCAATTAGGGTTCCGTAAAATACGGAGAAAAGGTCACAATAGTGGCGCTGTAACAGCTGTGACTCTACAGTACATAGAACCATCTTTTTCAAAGGTTTGTGGAGAACCCCTTATTACCATAGTGTAGTTAAATGGCTCCTGTAGACTGTGACGTGTAGAATGTGTAGAATGGTTCTAGATAGTACCAAAAAAGGTTTAGCCATTGCTACGAGTCAAGTAACCCTTTTTAGGACTACATAGAACCTTGGCAGTCCTACATCCTCAAAAAGAGGTTCTTGTCAGGGGTTCTTGTCAGGGGTTCTTTTCAACTTACATGGTAATTTACCTGCACTTTAACCAAACAGGGTTCTGTATAGCGCTGGAAAACGGTTCTTTGACTCACAATAGTGGTGCTTTAACCATTTTTGAGGCTGCAGTGTATGTTCTAAGATTTTATAAAGAACCATATGCAAGAGGTTCTCTGCCAAGCACCTTAGAAACAAGTTTGTGAAGAACGTCTTTTTAAAATAGTGCAGATTAATAATAATAAGGTTCTATTTAGTACCAAGAAGGGTCAAGTTACCCTTTCAAAAGGACTATACAGAACCTTCCATGGTTCTTTAGGTAAAGCAATGGTTGAATATAGACCCTAAAAACTTAAAGAACCAGTTTAGGATTGAAATGATCCTTTTTTGTCTGGTGCAATGGTTCTTCTCCTAAATGGTTCTTTAAAGAACCCTCAAAGTTCTTTTTAAATGTTGCACCATAAAGAACCCACGGTTCAGCGCTGTGTGGAACCCTTTATGCTAAGAACGTATGCTTTAGAGCCTGTATTCGGGTTATATACGATATGCAGACGCTACACATTAAGGGACTGAATTACTTTGCGCATTGATTGGACAAATAATAATAAATATGTAAACAATATGCAAATGAGTTCCCCCTCAATCCTATAATCAAACATTGAAGCTTAGAAAATCGCCATGAGGGATTTTTACGCTACCGAAGACGAAGTTGTCGGGCCTGAAGATCTGTCCGAAAGGACCAGAGCGGACCGAGTCCATGGTGCCAGGTTCTAGATCCACCAGGATGGCACGAGGAACATACTTCCCACCTGAGAACATGGAGAATCACATTAACATGAACACTAAACCACCTTTCTTAGATCATTAAGTCGTGATTAGTGTCATCTGGAGCATTTCTATTGGTTCGTTCATTCAGCCACGTTTACAGTAATCAAACGATGATGACACAAAGTTATTAATTTTATATTAATTATTCATTTATTTTATTAATTAAGCTTAAAAACCTCAAACTGTATGACAGTAATGACTGGAGACTGGTACTGGGCACTGGTAATGGGCACAGTCCACTTCCATTGTCCTCTACTGACAATGTTCCTACTGTCAACCAACAATGGTCAACAGTCCAGCCCAGGCAGATTCTCCAAACGCCTGGTCACTGCCTGGACAGCTCTGCAGCTCTGCATAAGCTGGATGAATCCTGAGCACAGACCAGCCTAAATGGTCACCCACAGTAACCAGTATGCGGACACTGTCCCTCTAAAGCTTTAATGGAAGTCAGTGTAGAGAGATTTTGGGGCATTTCTATTGGTCCGTTCATCCAGAAATTCTAATATAAAGAACGACTGCCAGTTTAGAAACAGTTGAGATACAAGGTTTTGCTCTCACAGAGAGACGCTGTGCTGTGTTTTAAATGCTGGTCTGCTGGTCTGAAATCAGCACTACTAGACTGCAGTGACATGCTGGTTTACCAGTGGCCTCGTTGTAGTAGACACTGATGCGGTCCAGCTGCAGGTCGCTGTCCCCATGGTAGGTACCGGTGGGGTCGATCCCATGCTCATCACTGATCACCTCCCAGAACTGGAAGGAGAGAGAGAGAGAGAGAGAGAGAGAGAGAGAGAGGGGAGGATAGAGAGAGAGAGAGAGAGAGAGAGAGAGAGAGAGAGGGGAGGATAGAGAGAGAGAGAGAGAGAGAGAGAGAGAGAGAGAGAGAGAGAGAGAGGAGGATAGAGGGGGAGGGAGAGAGAGAGAGAGAGAGAGAGAGAGAGAGAGAGAGAGAGGAGGATAGAGGGGGAGGGAGAGAGAGAGACAGAGAGAGAGGGAGAAGAGGATAGAGGCGGAGAGAGAGAGAGAGAGAGAGAGGGAGAGAGAGGGAGGGGGGAGATAGAGAGAGAGAGAGAGAGAGAGAGAGAGAGAGGAGGATAGAGGGGGAGGGAGAGAGAGAGACAGAGAGAGAGGGAGAAGAGGATAGAGGCGGAGAGAGAGAGACAGAGAGAGAGAGAGAGAGAGAGAGAGAGAGAGAGAGACAGACAGAGAGACAGAGAGAGAGAGAGAGGGGGAGAGAGAGAGAGGAGGATAGAGGGGGAGGGAGAGAGAGAGACAGAGAGAGAGGGAGAAGAGGATAGAGGCGGAGAGAGAGAGAGAGAGAGAGAGAGAGAGAGAGAGAGACAGACAGAGAGACAGAGAGAGAGAGAGAGGGGGAGAGAGAGAGAGGAGGATAGAGGGGGAGGGAGAGAGAGAGACAGAGAGAGAGGGAGAAGAGGATAGAGGTGGAGAGAGAGAGAGAGAGAGAGGGAGAGACAGACAGAGAGACAGAGAGAGAGAGGGAGAGAGGGAGGGGGGAGATAGAGAGAGAGAGAGAGAGAGAGAGACAGACAGAGAGACAGAGAGAGAGATCAGTGTCTTCTTGCTGAACGGCAGATTAATAGAATTGGGCTGAACTGATGTGATCTGAGAGGAAAGTGAGGCAGTGATGGATCAGGGTGGAGGTGGGGGTGGAGGTGGAGGTGGGGGAGGGGGAGAACAATAACCGGGTCTGAATGAATGCCCCCGGCTCGGTTAGCGATGAAAAAAAGCCCTGATTTGTGTTTCTGAAACAGACGGAGTGCCGTTACAGTTCATTCTGCTGAACTACACACATCTGGAAGAAGAAGCACCTCTGGAGCTGAAAGCCTGCTGAACACATACAACCAATCAATCAACCAATCAATCAATCAATTAATCAATCAATAAGAAACACCGTCCTGCTGTCAGCTGAAGTGGGAAGTGCACGCTTCGACATAACTGAAGATACAAACATACACAACCTCCCTGCTGCTGATATTAATGATCTAATAAATGCAATAAACGTCTAATAATAATATTAAACAGTAAACTGGGGCCAAAAACATCCCTCCTGTCAACATCAGCATGAATAAATATAACACACACACACACACACATATATATATATATATATATATATACAGCATTTATATGGATAATAGTAAATAACATAAATAATATTCCAAATATATTATACACCCATAACAATCTGGATTAGAGTCTAAATAATCAAGGGAAATAAATATAAAAAGAAATAAATAAAAAATAAACATTTGAGTGTGAGTGTTAAACCCGATCATCATGCATTAATGTAAATAACATATAAAATAAATTAATTCAATTAATTTAGAATTCAATCTTAAAAATGGCTACAAATGCAAAGTATTCCTCTTTGAACTGTAAACTCTGATATGGATAGTGGTAAATATTATTATACTGCCAATAAAAGAATGTGTTGTGGTGATTAATATGATTAATAAATGCATTAATGTAAAAAAAACAACAACAACAACATGCACTATTGAAGATTTCTCCTGTCGATATCAACATGGTGAATATTATCCCAAATATTGTATATATTTATCAACATGTTAATTATAGTGTATAACATTATATAATAATAATAATCAATCAATAATAATAATAAATATATGTAAACAATATACAATTTTTCATCCTGTTGATCGGTGTAGCTAATAAATAATGAAGTAACTATTATACCAAATATATCATATATCTATTATAATTAGGGTGTCATGGGTTATGGATTTGAGTTATGGATAATTGATAAAATGCATCAAAAAAAGAGTAAATAATAAAAAGATCTGATCTATGAAAGCAGCAGTTGGAGGAAAATGGCCTCAGCCTGGCTGTGAAAGCAGAGCCACACCCCTCCACTGAGACACAATGCACAGCCCCCACATCCCACCAGCTGTGGGGGACATTCGCCCCCTCCGGCCGTTTGAGCCCTAAAAGCTCGTTTCTGGGGGTTTCTGCGAACACCTGGGTGCAGAGGCAGCGTCCGCAGCCCCGGGGCCGAGAGCCAGAGCCTCCCAAGCGCCATCATGGAGCTGCTGTCAGCCTCCCCCCTCTACCCCCCCACCCTCCACCCATGCAGTCCACAGCAGCCTGAAAGGGCGTCTCGTGCCATTACCTGATCAGAATAATCAATGCATATATGAATACAGATATCTGCATGCGCACTGACCTTCGCTCCGATCTGGTTGCCGCACTGTCCCGCCTGCAGGTGCACGATCTCGCGCATGGTGAGGAGCTGAGGGCGCAGGTGGAGAGAAAGAAGCGGAGGAGGAAGAAGAGGAAGAGGAGGAAGAGGAGGAGGACGACGGAGGAAAGAGAAAGCCGGCACGGGGCAGAGCGCGCGCACGAGACCAGACTCTAGCACGTCTGCGCGCTCCCGAGCGGGTGCTGCAGCATGACGTCATCGCCATGGCAACGGAGCCCTCGCTACCCTGCAGGCGGAGCAGACAGTCAACACGACAGGAAGTATACTGGAATATCGATTATTGACGATAGATCGATAAATCTACAATACACAATATTATAGCACAACAACCTGCTATTATATATATATATATATTTGTATAATATTTATAAAATCAATTTTCTGTTAAATATAATTTAAAATACGTTTTTAATATATTTACAAAAATATCTTATATATGTCATACTTCATATTTTGTAAAGAAACTAATAAATATAAAAAACACATCCAAAGGCAAACTCAATCCTTTTTTTATTCATTTTATTAATTTTTTATATTTATAATTTAATTTTTTATATATGTATATATAAAATGTATATGTGCCTGTGTTGAACAATTCTCCATATATTTTATTAACTGTATTCAAATGAATGTAATTTATAGATGAAAAAAAATTATATATATATATATATATATATAATTTTTTTTGGTATAATATTTATAAAATTAGCAATTTTTCTGTTAAATATAATTTAAAATACTATTTTTAAAAATATGGTATATATGTCATATTTTATATTTTGTTAAGAAACTAATAAATATTACTAAATATATTTAAAAATACATCTGTTTTAGTTCTGGGTTAAAAAAAAACATCCAAAGAAAAACTCAATCCTATTTTTATTAATTTTATTCATTTTAAATATTTATCATTTAAATAATTTATATATAACTGTATATGTACCTGTGTTGCTATATATAGAGAGAGGGATATTATTTTAAGATGGCCAATTTTCTGTTAAATATAATTTAAAATATGTTATATATGTCATATTTTATATTTTTTTGTAAAGAACCGAATAAATATTAGTACATATATTTTAAAATATATCTCTTTTAGTTCTGGGTTAAAAAAAAATACATCCAAAGACAAACTCAATCCTTTTCATTCATTTTATTAATTTTAAATATTTATAATTGAAATAATTTAACTGTATATGAACCTATGTTAAACATCTCCCCATATATGTTATTAAAATGTATTCAAATGAATGTAATTTATATAAGAACAAATAGGCAGTCGGCAGTCTAAGCTGAAATGTATTTGAAATGTATAAAAATACATGTCCACATATTTTATTTTTTTTATATTGGTCCACAGGTTTGCAGACACCTCCTCACCACGCTTTCCTCTGAAATCATTTTAAAGGGAGGCCTGGATTCACAGATTCACTGTAGAGAACCTCACTGATTAGACCTCACTACATGGAAGTACATATGACTATGTACTTTATTTACCCTCCAAATCCCACCAGTGAAGCTACCACCACCATGTGTTTTCTGAGTTTTTAGGGTCTACTTTTTGCCTCACAATGCCTTGTATCCCTCCACCAGGCTTCAGTATGCATATTTCAATTCAGTATGAGAATATATAGAAATATATAGAACATATAGAGAATCTAAGAACATGTAATTATACACTAGATGTTGGAACATTGCTGTGAGAAGGATTTGGTTGCACTCAGGCCTATGAGAGCATGAGTGAGGTCAGGTATGGATGTTGGATCAGTTCTGCCACTCCATCAGCAGTAGGGCCTCATAGACCTCCAGCCCACGCCTGGCCTTAGGCATGGTGACCTCTGGCTATGTTCTCAAGGCTGATCCAGTGAGCACCATTCTACTGGGCAATTGAGGCCTACAACTACAATCTCCATGGCAACACAGATACTGTTAGTATAGGGGGGATGGGGTCAACCAGTACTGATGGAGAAATGAATTACCATCACCCTTATGCTATTATAAATGATACAGCCACTCCCGTATGTTCTTATGGTCGCTATGGTGCTTCTCCTTGTCTCCATGGTAATGCTGAGGTGATGCTGGTGATGCACATAATAATCATAATAATAATCAGCACAATGGTTATAGTTCCTCTTATCCGGTCATCTGCTCAGAGTCCAGAGCAGTGCTAGAGCCAGAGTGAAGACGACCAGAGCGGAAGCATAGAGTTTGAAGCAGATCTGGTCTAGCGCCTGCATCAGGTCGAGTCTGGAACTGCGCAGAGTGTTCACCCAGTTCAGCTTCCTCAGCTCCTCGCTCACATCCTCTAAGTCCTCCTTCAGCCTGCCAGTAATACAGCCACGCCCACACTGCTCCGGGCCCTCCATGCCAGGCTCCAGTGAGAACGCCCTGGTCAGACCTGTAGATGGGATGGAGATGGAGGCTGATAGAGCAGCTCAGCATGTGTTATTAGACCAAATTCGAGCTGCTCTACCAGCATGACCAAGCTAGCCGTCAATCTGGTCACACTGGTTGAATCTGGTTGGCCAGTTTGGGGAAGCTAGCCTTGCTGGTCCAATCAGCTGGGTCTAAATTGGGTTGGCCAGTTTTGGGGATATGCTAGCCTTGCTGGTCAAACCAGCTTGGTCATGCTGTCCAATCAGCTGGGTCTGAATCTGGTTGGCTAATTTGGGGGAGATGCTAGCCTTGCTGGTCAACCCAGCTTGGTCATGCTGTCCAATCAGCTGGGTCTAAATCGGGTTGGCCAGTTTTGGGGATATGCTAGCCTTGCTGGTCAAACCAGCTTGGTCATGCTGTCCAATCAGCTGGGTCTAAATCTGGTTGGCCAATTTGGGGGGTATGCTAGCCTTGCTGGTCAAACCAGCTTGGTCATGCTGTCCAATCAGCTGGGTCTAAATTGGGTTGGCCAGTTTTGGGGATATGCTAGCCTTGCTGGTCAAACCAGCTTGGTCATGCTGTCCAATCAGCTGGGTCTGAATCTGGTTGGCTAATTTGGGGGAGATGCTAGCCTTGCTGGTCAACCCAGCTTGGTCATGCTGTCCAATCAGCTGGGTCTAAATCGGGTTGGCCAGTTTTGGGGATATGCTAGCCTTGCTGGTCAAACCAGCTTGGTCATGCTGTCCAATCAGCTTGGTCTGAATCTGGTTGGCCAGTTTGGGGAACCTAGTCTGCTGGTCCAACCAGCTTGGTCATGCTGTCCAATCAGCTGGGTCTAAATCTGGTTGGCTAGTTTGGGGGAGATGCTAGCCTTGCTGGTCAAACCAGCTTGGTCATGCTGTCCAATCAGCTGGGTCTGAATCTGGTTGGCTAATTTGGGGGAGATGCTAGCCTTGCTGGTCAACCCAGCTTGGTCATGCTGTCCAATCAGCTGGGTCTAAATCGGGTTGGCCAGTTTTGGGGATATGCTAGCCTTGCTGGTCAAACCAGCTTGGTCATGCTGTCCAATCAGCTGGGTCTGAATCTGGTTGGCTAATTTGGGGGAGATGCTAGCCTTGCTGGTCAACCCAGCTTGGTCATGCTGTCCAATCAGCTGGGTCTAAATCTGGTTGGCTAGTTTGGGGGAGATGCTAGCCTTGCTGGTCAAACCAGCTTGGTCATGCTGTCCAATCAGCTGGGTCTAAATTGGGTTGGCCAGTTTTGGGGATATGCTAGCCTTGCTGGTCAAACCAGCTTGGTCATGCTGTCCAATCAGCTGGGTCTGAATCTGGTTGGCTAATTTGGGGGAGATGCTAGCCTTGCTGGTCAACCCAGCTTGGTCATGCTGTCCAATCAGCTGGGTCTAAATCGGGTTGGCCAGTTTTGGGGATATGCTAGCCTTGCTGGTCAAACCAGCTTGGTCATGCTGTCCAATCAGCTTGGTCTGAATCTGGTTGGCCAGTTTGGGGAACCTAGTCTGCTGGTCCAACCAGCTTGGTCATGCTGTCCAATCAGCTGGGTCTAAATCTGGTTGGCTAGTTTGGGGGAGATGCTAGCCTTGCTGGTCAAACCAGCTTGGTCATGCTGTCCAATCAGCTTGGTCTGAATCTGGTTGGCCAGTTTGGGGAACCTAGTCTGCTGGTCCAACCAGCTTGGTCATGCTGTCCAATCAGCTGGGTCTAAATCTGGTTGGCTAGTTTGGGGGAGATGCTAGCCTTGCTGGTCAAACCAGCTTGGTCATGCTGTCCAATCAGCTGGGTCTGAATCTGGTTGGCTAATTTGGGGGAGATGCTAGCCTTGCTGGTCAACCCAGCTTGGTCATGCTGTCCAATCAGCTGGGTCTAAATCGGGTTGGCCAGTTTTGGGGATATGCTAGCCTTGCTGGTCAAACCAGCTTGGTCATGCTGTCCAATCAGCTTGGTCTAAATCTGGTTGGCTAGTTTTGGGGAGATGCTAGCCTTGCTGGTCAAACCAGCTGGGTCTAAATCGGATTGGCCAGTTTGGGGAAGCTAGCCTTGCTGGTCCAATCAGCTGGGTCTAAATCTGGTTGGCCAGTTTGGGGAAGCTAGCCTTGCTGGTCAAACCAGCTTGGTCATGCTGTCCAATCAGCCAATTTGGTTAACGATATACCTCGCCTGAGCCGACGCCTGTGTGTACGGAGCTGCTCACTAGCGCCATCTGGCTGCAGCAGGTGCGGAGACACTCTCTGTAGGATCCTCTCCAGTGGAGTGGAGTGTGTGTCGGAGTCCGGTTGTCCGAGCGTCAACAGCAGCACACTCTCCCCCATACTTAGACACAGCAGGATGAGACACACCACCAGGTAGACACCTGATGAGACAAAACGCAGCGGTTCTCAAACCCGTCCACAGGGCCCACTGTCTAGAACGCGGACTGTCTAGAACCGTTTACGGGACGTTTTCCCTTTGACCCCGTACCCAAATTCCCCCTGCTCAGTCACGGCCTTACCCAGCACAGGTGTGGTGTCTCTGAAGGGCGGCAGGATGTCAGTGATGAGGACGAGGAAGACGGTGTAGCCGAAGAGCAGGGTGACCTTAAACGGTATGCGCTCAGCACAGTTTACCGGCACTGCGAAGGCCGCCACGTCGATGAGCATGACCATTGCACTGGGCACCATCAGATTCAACACATAGAACAGGCTGTACCGACCCAACTCCACCTGGGGGCGACAGTCCCATATCCCGAATTACACCCAGGCCCTGGTGTGTGTATATAGATCTGTGTGTGTGTGTGTGTATGTACCTGATAGCTGAGATGGGAGTACTGTTTCCGACTGTAGGTGTAGACCTTAACTTCCATTAAGTCCCATTCACCATGACTCCGTCTGTCAAACACAGAGCGCCCCCTGGTGTCCACAGACAGTAGCACGTCCTGCTCTGCGATCCACAGCCGGAGTTCTATATGTATACATTCTGAAACTGCAAATGTGTGTATGTGTGTGTGTGTGTGTGCTTACCTGTGTGTAGCTGGGGGTAAAGTGTGATGTTGCATTTCTGCTGGTCGAATGGGAACAGGAGCATGGCCAGGTCACAGTGGAGAGTGAGCACGATGTCCTCCACCCTGCTGACCCAGCCCGTCCACTCCACACACACATAGCCCTCAGAGTACTGTCGGTGAATGGCAATGCTGCACACACACACACACACACGCATGTCAAAATATATTACAACCACCTGCTTAACACTTCCTAAACAACTCCCCCAGGCCCCATGCACACTAGGGGGCTCAGAGAGTCCCACCTCTGTCAGAGGAGAAGGACAGACTTACGCCTCTCTGATGGTGACATCAGGGGTCCACATTCTAGAGGACGGCACAGTGAAGTATGGTAGACCTCCATATGACGAGGGGTCCCATGACACAAACTCGTCCCTCCACCTCTGCACAGAGAGAGAGAGAGAGAGAGAGAGAGAGAGAGAGAGAGAGATTGTAGGTCTGGGGGGTTTCTTCAGGTTCTTTAAAGTGAAAGTGTAAAAGCACTTAAATCCTAACGGGCACCTCTGTGGCCCATACTTCAACCGGCAGTTACTGAATCATTTCTAATAGATACTGAATCATTTCTAATATAAATGGAATCACTTATTGTAGATACTGAATTATTATTAAATACTGAATGTTTTATAATAGACCTTAAATCATTTATAATAGATACAGAATCACTTATTGTAGATACCATATCATTTATAATGTATGCTGATTCATTTATAATTGATATTGAATCATTTATAGTAGATACTGAATCATTTACTGTAGATACTGAATCATTTATTGTAGATACTGGACCATTTATAGTAGATACAGAAACATTTATAGTAGATACTGAATCATTAATTGTAGATACTAAATCATTTATAGTACATACTGAACCATTTATAATAGCTACTGTATCATTTATTGTAGATCCTGAATCATTTATTGTAGAAACTGAATAATTTATAATAAATACTGAATCATGTATTGCAGATAATGAATAATTTATAGTACATACTGAATAATTTATCGTAGATACTGTATCATTTATGGTAGATAGGTAATCCTTTATAATACATATGAAATCATTTATAGTAGATACTAAATAATTTATAGTACAAACTGAATCATTTATAGTAGACACTGAATCATTTATAGTAGATACTAAATTATTTATAGTACAAACTGAATCATTTATAGTAGATACTGAATCGTTTATCTTAGATACGGATTCATTTATAATAAATTCTGTATCATTTATTGTAGATCCTGAATCATTTATTGTAGAAACTGAATAATTTATAATAAATACTGAATCATGTATTGCAGATACTGAATAATTTATAGTACATACTGAATAATTTATCGTAGATACTGTATCATTTATGGTAGATAGGTAATCCTTTATAATACATATGAAATCATTTATAGTAGATACTAAATAATTTATAGTACAAACTGAATCATTTATAGTAGACACTGAATCATTTATAGTAGATACTAAATTATTTATAGTACAAACTGAATCATTTATAGTAGATACTGAATCGTTTATCTTAGATACGGATTCATTTATAATAAATTCTGAATCATTTATTGTAGATACAGAAACATTTATAGTAGATACTGAATAATTTATAGTACATACTGAATCATTTATAATAGCTACTGTATCATTTATTGTAGATCCTGAATCATTTATTGTAGAAACTGAATAATTTATAATAGACACTGAATCATGTATTGCAGATACTGAATCATTTATAGTAGACACTGAATCATTTATAGTAGATATGGAATCCTTTATAGTACAAACTGAATCATTTATAGTAGATACTGAATCATTTATAGTACAAACGGAATCATTTATAGTAGACACTGAATCATTTATAGTACAAACGGAATCATTTATAGTACATACTGAATCATTTATAGTACAAACTGAATCATTTATAGTAGATACTGAATCATTTATAGTACAGGCTGAATCATTTATAGTAGGTATGGAATCCTTTATAGTAGAAACTGAATAATTTATAATACATATTAAATAATTTATAGTAGATACTAAATAATTTATAGTACACACTGAATCATTTATAGTAGATACTGAATCATTTATAGTACATACTGAATCATTTATAGGAGGCACTGCATCATTTATAGTACAAACTGAATCATTTATAGTACAAACTGAATCATTTATAGTAGACACTGAATCATTGATAGTACATACTGAATCATTTATAATACATATTAAATAATTTATAGTAGACACTGAATCATTTATAGTACATACTGAATCATTTATAGTAGACACTGAATCATTTATAGTACAAACTGAATCATTTATAGTAGACACTGAATCATTGATAGTACATACTGAATCATTTATAATACATATTAAATCATTTATAGTAGATACTGAATCATTTATAGTACAAACTGAATCATTTCTAGAAATTCACAGAAGCTACTGCATAAATGCTGGAAGTGCGAGAAGCTCTGACAGTCTCTCCACCCCGCAGGCTCCTACCTGACTCAGATGGATGTGAAGTTTTACTGTCTCTTCTTTTTCATTCTGGAGAAAACAAAGTAAATAAAGGATTTACCCTCTCCATAAACGTGAGCAAGACATAGCCATAACATTAGAACCACCTCATAATAATGTGTAGGCCCGCCTCACGCTGCCAACACAGCTGTGACAAACCTAGCGTGGGTGTGAACTCACCACATCCAGAACCTTGAGGACGTGCAGATCCACGTACAGGCTGAGCGGAGAACTCCAGTCCTTTACAGGTCTGACCCAGGCCGAGGAGAAGCGCGTTAGATTCCTGACCATGGAGACCATGTCTGACCTGGCACAGTACACTGACACACACACACACACACACACACACACTATGAGTGCTTATGCAGTGAATACTTTATTATTAGGGTATAATAAAAAGAGTCAATCCTGTCCAGGGAAGATACTAGATTTTGGAAGAGCATTGCTGTGAGGATTTGTTTGCATTCAGCGACAAGAGCGTTACTCTTACTCACCATCATTCCAGAAAACATTGAAAAACAATGCTGGGGGGCTTTATACCCCTCTAGCCCACGCCTGGCATTAGGCAGCATGGTGCCAATAGGGTCATGATGCTGATCTGCTCCGAAGAGTCCTATTCTTTTGGCAGTACTTTTTCTCTACAAGGACTAGACAAGCTGTGTCTGTATGCTTTTGCATATATATATATATATATATATATATATATATATATATATATATATATATACATGTGTCAGCAGCAGGTGCAGCTTAAAGTAGCTCAATGCATTCATTAGAAGGGGTGTCCACAAACTTTTTTTTTTTTTTGTAATGACTTTACAATGTAATATGAACTTCAAACATTACAACGTTACATTAGGACATGTTATAAAAGCTCATGACAGCATAGTACATAACAGCTTAAAAAGGGGCCCAGCCTTGAGCCATGAGGCACTCCGCAAATTCCAGAGCCGTGCTGCACCTGAATGTTCCACCTGTGTGAGGGATGTCATTCAAGAACCTCTTCTTCACGGAACCAAAAGAGGTTCTTCTATGCCATTACTCAAAGAACCCTGTGCAGCACCTTCATTTTTAACAGTGTAGCCAAACGAAATCCAAAACACACACATCTGAGGAACTGAGCCCTCCGCTGAAGCATGCTTTTACCTGTGGGGAGCAGAAACACCGCTAGCAGGATGGTCCCGGCAGCCATGTCTCCGTTCTGTCCTCAGCACAGGCTCTAGTCTCCGTCCCTAAAGCTCTTCTGTTCTCGACTCCTCGGAGGAGCCGAGTGGCTTGTTTAGATAGTCAAACACAGTCCACTGTGTGTGTGTGTGTGTGTGTGTAGGTAAGTGTGTAATTTGGTTATCAGGGACACTGTGATGGAGATAGTCATTTCTTCAGGCAGCGGGAGGGCGGGGCTAACGGCCCAGAGACCTGGAGAGCTTCCTGTAGACACGTTTAGATGCACTGCAGGTTCTACAGGTGAGTCCTCATACAGTTCTACTAATGTGAGCTACAGCGGTTCTTAACCTACAGCTGTAGTTCTGTTTATAGATATACAGTACATATATATTAACCACCCCGTCACGACAGATAACAGATATAGAAACGGTTTTGTAGCATGTGGGTTAGGTTAGGAACCCAAGCACATGAAGAAATGCAGGCATTTCAGGATGAAATTTATCACCCCGTCACATCTGATTGTGATTGTTGATTAAAATGTATAATATTTATAAGGATTTTATGGTGTGAACTGAACTGAACTGAACTGAACTGAACTGAACTGATCGGAACTGAACTGAGCTAAACTGAACATAGCTAAACTGAACTGAACTGAACTGAACTGAACTGAACTGAACTGAGCTGAACTGAACTGAACTGAACTGAACTAAACTGAACTGAATTGAACTGAACTGAACTGAGCTAAACTGAACTGAACTGAACTGAACTGAGCTAAACTGAACTGAACTGAACTGACCTAAACTGAACTGAGCTAAACTGAACTGAACTGAACTGAGCTAAACTGAGCTAAACTGAACTGAACTGAGCTAAACTGAACTGAACTGAACTGAACTGAAATGAGCTGAGCTGAACTGAACTGAACTGAACTGAACTGAGCTGAGCTGAGCTGAACTGAACTGAGCTAAACTGAACTTAATTGAACTGAACTGAACTGAGCTAAACTGAACTGAACTGAACTGAACTTAATTGAACTGAACTGAACTGAACTGAGCTAAACTGAACTGAACTGAACTGAGCTAAACTGAACTGAACTGAACTGAGCTAAACTGAACTGAACTGAACTGAACTGAACTGAACGGAATTGAACTGAATTGAACTGAGTTGAGCTGAACTGAACTGAACTGAACTGAACTGAACTGAACTGAACTGAACTGAACTGAACTGAATTGAACTGAACTGAACTGATCGGAACTGAACTGAACTGAACTGAACTGATCGGAACTGAACTGAACTGAACTGAACTGATCGGAACTGAACTGAACTGAGCTGAGCTGAACTGAACTGAACTGAACAGAATTGAACTGAACTGAGCTAAACTGAACTGAACTGAACTGAGCTAAACTGAACTGAACTGAGCTAAACTGAACTGAAATGAACTGAACTGAACTGAACTGAGCTGAGCTGAACTGAGCTAAACTGAACTGAACTGAACTGAGCTAAACTGAACTGAACTGAACTGAACTGAACTGAACTGAACAGAATTGAACTGAATTGAACTGAGTTGAGCTGAACTGAACTGAGCTAAACTGAACTGAGCTAAACTGAACTGAGCTAAACTGAACTGAACTGAACTGAACTGAACTGAACTGAACGGAATTGAACTGAATTGAACTGAGTTGAGCTGAACTGAACTGAACTGAACTGAACTGAACTGAATTGAATTGAACTGAGCTGAGCTGAGCTGAGCTGAACTGAACTGAGCTGAGCTGAGCTGAGCTGAGCTGAACTGAACTGAACTGCACTGAACTGAATTGAATTGAATTGATTTGAACTGAACTGAACTGAACTGAACTGAACTGAACTGAACTGAATTGAACTGAACTGAACTGAACTGAACTGAACTGAGCTGAGCTGAACTGAACTGAGTTGAGCTGAGCTGAACTGAACTGAACTGCACTGAACTGAATTGAACTGAATTGAATTGAATTGAATTGAATTGAATTGAATTGAATTGAATTGAATTGAACTGAACTGAACTGAACTAAACTGAGCTAAACTGAACTGAACTGAACTGAACTGAACTGAGCTGAACTGAACTGAACTGAGCTGAATTGAACTGAACTGAACTGAACTGAACTGAACTGAACTGAACAGAACTGAACTGAACTGAATTGAACTGAACTGAACTGAACTGAACTGAACTGAGCTGAGCTGAACTGAACTGAACTGAGCTAAACTGAACTGAACTAAATTGAGCTAAACTGAACTGAACTGATCTAAACTGAACTGAACGGAATTGAACTGAATTGAACTGAACTGAGCTAAACTGAACGGAATTGAACTGAATTGAACTGAGCTGAGCTGAACTGAACTGAACTGAACTGAACTGAACTGAACTGAACTGAGCTGAACTGAACTAAACTGGATTGAACTGAACTAAACTGAACTGAACTTAACTGAATTGAACTGAACTGAACTGAACTGAACTGAACTGAACTGAATTGAACTAAACTAAACTGAACTGAACTGAACTGAACTGAACTGAACTGAGCTGAGCTGAACTGAACTGAGCTGAACTGAACTGAACTGAATTGAACTAAACTGTACTGAACTAAACTGAACTGAACAGAACTGAACTGAGCTGAACTGAACTGATCTGAACTGAGCTGAACTGAACTGAATTGAACTGAACTGAACTGAACTGAACTGAATTGAACTGAACTGAACTGAACTGAACTGAACTGAATTGAACTGAACTGAACTGAACTGAACTGAACTGAACTGAGCTGAATTGAACTGAACTGAATTGAACTGAACTGAACTGAACTGAATTGAACTGAACTGAACTGAACTGAACTGAACTGAATTGAACTGAACTGAACTGAACTGAACTGAACTGAATTGAACTGAACTGAACTGAACTGAACTGAACTGAGCTGAGCTGAACTGAACTGAGCTAAACTGAACTGAACTAAATTGAGCTAAACTGAACTGAACTGATCTAAACTGAACTGAACGGAATTGAACTGAATTGAACTGAGCTGAGCTGAACTGAACTGAACTGAACTGAACTGAGCTGAGCTGAACTGAACAGAACTGAACTGAACTGAACTGAGCTGAACTGAACTGAACTGAACTGAACTGAATTGAACTAAACTGAACTGAACAGAACTGAACTGAACTGAACTGAACTGAGCTGAACTGAACTGATCTGAACTGAGCTGAACTGAATTGAACTGAACTGAACTGAACTGAACTGAATTGAACTGAACTGAACTGAACTGAACTGAACTGAACTGAACTGAGCTGAATTGAACTGAACTGAACTGAACTGAACTGAACTGAATTGAACTGAACTGATCTGAGCTGAACTGAACTGAATTGAACTGAACTGAACTGATCTGAGCTGAACTGAACTGAATTGAACTGAACTGAACTGAACTGAACTGAACTGAACTGAGCTAAACTGAACTGAAATGAACTGAACTGAGCTAAACTGAACTGAACTGAACTGACCTAAACTGAACTGAGCTAAACTGAACTGAACTGAACTGAGCTAAACAGAGCTAAACTGAACTGAACTGAGCTAAACTGAACTGAACTGAACTGAACTGAAATGAGCTGAGCTGAACTGAACTGAACTGAACTGAACTGAGCTGAGCTGAGCTGAACTGAACTGAGCTAAACTGAACTTAATTGAACTGAACTGAACTGAGCTAAACTGAACTGAACTGAACTGAACTTAATTGAACTGAACTGAACTGAACTGAACTAAACTGAACTGAACTGAACTGAGCTAAACTGAACTGAACTGAACTGAGCTAAACTGAACTGAACTGAACTGAACTGAACTGAACGGAATTGAACTGAATTGAACTGAGTTGAGCTGAACTGAACTGAACTGAACTGAACTGAACTGAACTGAACTGAATTGAACTGAACTGAACTGATCGGAACTGAACTGAACTGAACTGAACTGATCGGAACTGAACTGAACTGAACTGAACTGATCGGAACTGAACTGAACTGAGCTGAGCTGAACTGAACTGAACTGAACAGAATTGAACTGAACTGAGCTAAACTGAACTGAACTGAACTGAGCTAAACTGAACTGAACTGAGCTAAACTGAACTGAAATGAACTGAACTGAACTGAACTGAGCTGAGCTGAACTGAGCTAAACTGAACTGAACTGAACTGAGCTAAACTGAACTGAACTGAACTGAACTGAACTGAACAGAATTGAACTGAATTGAACTGAGTTGAGCTGAACTGAACTGAACTGAACTGAGCTAAACTGAACTGAGCTAAACTGAACTGAACTGAACTGAACTGAACTGAACGGAATTGAACTGAATTGAACTGAGTTGAGCTGAACTGAACTGAACTGAACTGAACTGAACTGAATTGAATTGAACTGAGCTGAGCTGAGCTGAGCTGAACTGAGCTGAGCTGAGCTGAGCTGAGCTGAACTGAACTGAACTGCACTGAACTGAATTGAATTGAATTGATTTGAACTGAACTGAACTGAACTGAACTGAACTGAACTGAATTGAACTGAACTGAACTGAACTGAACTGAACTGAGCTGAGCTGAACTGAACTGAGTTGAGCTGAGCTGAACTGAACTGAACTGCACTGAACTGAATTGAACTGAATTGAATTGAATTGAATTGAATTGAATTGAATTGAATTGAATTGAATTGAACTGAACTGAACTGAACTAAACTGAGCTAAACTGAACTGAACTGAACTGAACTGAACTGAGCTGAACTGAACTGAACTGAGCTGAATTGAACTGAACTGAACTGAACTGAACTGAACTGAACTGAACTGAACAGAACTGAACTGAACTGAATTGAACTGAACTGAACTGAACTGAACTGAACTGAGCTGAGCTGAACTGAACTGAACTGAGCTAAACTGAACTGAACTAAATTGAGCTAAACTGAACTGAACTGATCTAAACTGAACTGAACGGAATTGAACTGAATTGAACTGAACTGAGCTAAACTGAACGGAATTGAACTGAATTGAACTGAGCTGAGCTGAACTGAACTGAACTGAACTGAACTGAACTGAACTGAACTGAGCTGAACTGAACTAAACTGGATTGAACTGAACTAAACTA
>NC_132892.1:32531452-32613952 GCF_030463535.1 Salminus brasiliensis
TTCACCCTTCCTGCTCAGTGCTCTGCGCTGCAGTCCGCTGTGGGCCTGGCAGACGGGTGCAGGCAGATGCTCACATGGTTCTTTACCACCGTTTGCTGGTGTAGGTTCCTGTACGTCGCTCCTGTTCTCCATAGAAACAAGAAACTGTTTCAACATAGCGACACAACCGGTTCCACAGAAAGGTTCCAAAGGTTCCACAAAAAGGTTCCAAAGCCAAAGAACAGAGCAGAGTGAAGAACAGAGCTTGTAGATGATTCTAACCTGACTGAGAACCTGAAGACCACCCTGCAGCAGCCCTGATCTCTCTCTCTCTCTCTCTCTCTACTTCTCTCTCTCTCTATTTCTCTTTATGTCTCTCTCTCTCTATTTCTCTCTATTTTTTTCTCTCTCTCTCTCTATTTTTCTCTCTCTCTCTCTCTATTTCTCTCACTCTCTCTCTCTCTCTCTATCTCTCTCTCTCTCTCTCTCTCTCTCTCTATTTCTCTCTCTCTCTCTATTTCTCTCTCTATTTCTCTCTCTCTCTCTCTCTCTATTTCTCTCTCTATTTCTCTCTCTCTCTATTTCTCTCTCTCTCTCTCTATTTCTCTCTCTCTCTCTCTCCTCTCTATTTCTCTCTCTCTCTCTCTCTCTATTTCTCTCTCTCTCTCTCTCTCTCTTTCTCTATTTCTCTATTTCTCTCTCTCTCTATTTCTCGTTATGTCTCTCTCTCTCTCTCTCTCTCTCTCTCTCTCTCTCTCTCTCTCTCTATTTCTCTCTCTCTCTCTCTCTCTCTCTCTCTCTCTCTCTCTCTCTATTTCTCTCTCTCTCTCTCTCTCTCTCTCTCTCTCTCTCTCTCTCTCTCAGCGATGGAGGTGGAGGTGTACTGGGGAAGGAGAGAGAGGGACGCTGTGTTCTCTAGAGGAGAGTGGGAGATCCTATCTCTATCAGTTCCTCAAATCTTCAGACCATTCCTCACTTTAACACCTCCACCATCAGAGTACAGGTAAGTGTGTGTGTGTGTGTGTGTGTGTGTGTTTGTAGTCTATAGTGCTATACGTGTGTGTTTGCATAGATAGCTGTGCTCCCAGTAGCTGATGGTTTGCTTCACTTGGACTAAAACTTCAGAGATTCAGACCTAGAGTCTAATTATGAAATTGAAGCCTGATGGAGTTGGACTTGAGGGTGACAGGACTTAGACTTGACTTGGACTTGAAGGTAAATTGCCTTAAACTTAGACTAGCTCTTAAACGCTTTTAAAATGATTTAGACTTGGATTTGGGGGTGAGATGACGTAGGCTTGACTTGGACTTGGATGAAAGGAAAGACTTGACTTGGACTTGAGGGTGAGATTAACTAGACTTGACTCAGAATTAAGGTTAGATGACAGAGATCTGACTTGGACGTGGGGTAAGATAAATTAGACCTGACTTGGAATTGAAGGTAAGTTGACTTAGGCTTGACTTAGACTTATTATATAAACATTATTTGGACTTGAAAGTGAGATGACTTAGACTTGACTTGAAGGTAAATTGACATAGACTTGAATTGGTCTTAAACACAAAATGATTTGGACTTGACTTGGACCTAAACTTGACTTGGATTTGGGGGAAGATACATTAGACTTGACTTGGATTTGGGGGAAAATAAATTAGACTTGACTTGGATTTAAAGGTAGGCTGACTTAGGCTTGACTTGGACTTGAATGAGAAGAAAGACTTGATTTGCAATTGAGGGTTAGATCATAGAGACTTGACTTGAACTTTGAGAGAAGATAAATTAGACTTGACTTGGACTTGGGGGAAGATAAATTAGACTTGACTTGGACTTGGGGGAAGATAAATTAGACTTGACTTGGATTTGAAAGTAAGTCGACTTAGGCTTGACTTGGACTTGGGGGTTAGATGGATTAGACATGACTTGGATTTGGATGAAAGGAAAGACTTGACTTGAGGGTTAGATCATAGAGACTTGACTTGGACTTGGGGGAAGACTTGATTAGATTAGACTTGTCTTGGATTAGACATGACTTAGACCAGCTTTGAAAGTGATCAGTGACAGGTCACTCCACTGCTTGCTGGTGTAGGTTACTGTACGCCGCTCTCCACTCCTCTACGTGGTCACCCTGTTGTTGCCGAGCGCTCTAATGTTGGTACTGGACCTGCTGGCCTTCCTCATCCCTGTCTACCTCAAGCAGCGTCTCAGCGTCATGGCAACTGTCTACACTGGACACTTCATCTTCATCATCACCGTCTTCACACTCTTCCACCCTTCACTCTCCAGTTACCGCTGATCGGTGAGAAAGCATCTAACTCGTACCTTTCGAGTTCCTCTCAGGGGAGGTTCTTCTTTTGAGTCTTGACCATTTATTGATTATTGATTATCGATTATTCTCTTCAGGATGTCCAATCAGATTTCTTCTTTTTCAGAAATGTACCTCTTTGGCTCTCTGGGGTTGCTAGCCTTGGGTGCTATAGAAACAGCCATATTGTTCCAGCTGGCCAATGGGAGGAACTCATGGATGACGAAGCACGTTTTTCCCGCTGTGTGGAAGCGAATGGGCGGAGTCAGTGGGTGGAGTCTCAGATGCATAGTAAGCTTGGTTTACAAAAGTATTGGGACACATGCTCCTTCATTCATTTAGTTTCTTGCAAATTTAAGGGTATTTTAAACTATACCCCTCTATAGCCCACGCCTGGAATTAGGCAGCATGGTGCCAATAGCTTCATGATGTTTATCTGCTCCAGGGAGTCCTATTCTATTGGCAGTACTAAACAAGCTGTATGTGTGCATTTGCACATCTCTGTCAGCAACAGGTGCAACTTGAAGTAGCTGAACGCATTCATTAAAAGGGGTGTCCACAAACATTTGGACATATAGTGTAGCCTCAGTTACTTGTTAAGCAAACATTAGACAACATATATATGCTGTAGCTGACTGACCATAGCATGAATTCCCTGTGTTCTCCTCTAGGGGGCAGTGGTGCATGCATGTGTGTGAAGCCGGAGGGATGTGTGTACACTCTCCAAGTGGAGCTCACTCACATACGTCGTTTCCTCCAAGGTCTTCGCCAGGAGAGGAGTACACTGAACATGTGCAGAGAGCTGAGCTCGGCTATAGACAGAATCTACCTGTGTCTGCACTGCCTCGTACTGGCCATCGGGGGCACTGTACTGTACTGTCAGTGGAGAACGACAGCATGAGAAAACCCTCGCTCCACGGCACCCTTTTCACCCGGCGGATTTGTTTCTATCAAATGATAATGAGCCACTGCTTACCCCACCCTCACACCCTCTAAACCCCACCCTTTTTCAGAACTCCTCTTGGTAGCACAAATACTCAGGGCCCTATTTTAGCGACCTTTAGGCGAGCCGTCAAACGTCGGCGTGTCTTTGCTATCGCAACGACGGGAAAAGTAGCTTGGCCCCTTGCTCAGCTCTTTTAATTAATCAGGGGTGTTTTTTTAGGGGTAATGTGCAGTAATAAACCAATCAGCGTTTTGCTCGTCGCTCCCTTTAAGAGCCAGGTGCGGTCAGACTGACCTTGGCGGGTTGCTATTGCAGTGGTGTAAAGCATGGGGGGGGGGGGGGGGTGTACGAGCGTCGGGCGGCACGTGCCTGTGTTGACAATTCGCTGCCGAGATAGCAACGAACGAACATCAGAATCAGAATCAGACTTTATTGGACACATACAAGGTATTTGTTTTTGGTTACAGTAGCTCACAGTGCACGATAACTGACATTACAGAAGTAACAAACACACCCAACTTACACACACACACACACACACACACACACCTGTACACACCTGTAAACTTAACATGTGCAGAGTTGTATATTTAAAGTAAAGTGCTAAGTGCAGCAGTAAAGAACAGTGCATACTGGATTAAATAGATATAAATATGGAGAACAGAGGAGTCACTGGTTGAGACGGTAGTACAGATTGTTCTGAGACACTATCAGATAAATAAAGTGCAGTACAGAGAAAGGAGAGTGAGAGAACATCTGGATAGGATGTATGTATGTAGTAGACTGTGTTCAGAATGTAGTGTTGTAATGTTCAGCGGTTTATGAGTGTGATGGCGTGTGGGAAGAAGCTTCTCTGTAGCCTGGAGGTCTTGATCCTCAACTGGCTGAAACGCCGACCTGAGGGAAGATACTGGAAAAGGTCCAGGATGTCCAGGGTGTGACGGATCACGGACAATGTTCTCTACACGCTTCCTGTTTCTGGCCGTGTGCAGGTCCGGTAGGGAGGGCAACTTCACACCGATAGTTCTCTCTGCAGACCTGATGAGGCGCTGCAGTCGGTGGGTGTCGTGTTTGGTGGCTGAGCTGCCCCACACTGTGATGGATGCGGTGAGGACAGATTCTATGGTGGCACCATCAGCTCCTTGGGCAAGTTGAACTTCCTCAGCTGATGCAGGAAGTACAGCCTCTGCTGAGCTCTCTTGATGATGGTGCTGATGTTGCAGTCCCATTTCAAGTCCTTGGAGATTATTGTGCCCAGGAACTTGTAGGAATCCACAGCCGTTACAGTACTGTTGAGGCTGGTGAGTGCTGGAAGGGTTGGAGGACTTCTCCTGAAGTCCACTCTGATCTCCACTGTCTTGGCTGTGTTCAGCTCCAGGTTGTTGTGATTGCTCCAGAGGACCACCTGACTCGTCACTGTCCCGGCTGAGACCAATGACCAATTGGGAGTTGGTGATCTCCTTCAGGTGGGTGAGAACCAGCCTCTCGAAGGATTTCATGACCACAGAGGTCAGTGCGGCAGGTCTGTAATCATTCAGTCCTGAGATGGTTGGCTTTTTGGGGATGGGAATTATTGTGGAGCGCTTGAAGCACGCTGGTACGTCACACTGCTCCAGTGATTTATTGAAGATTTATTGAACATCTGTCCAAGTTGTTTTTAGTCAGTGGAGCTCCTGTGTTTTCCGTTGCCGAGATACACAGCAAATGCAAAAAACCTGACCTGAACACCCCCACCCATTTCGAGACCACCGCACCCATCAGTGTAGATATATTCATAAGCAGTGTTGCTGTTTAAACGACGCAGGCAAAAGGCATGTAAATACACCGTTGGCAGGGTATAAGATAAGGCCCATAGACTGTAGGGCACAGCATAGCATTTACTTCGCCTTGAGTTCACATCTCCCTCGCTTGCCTTCTCGTTCTCCCATGCCACACATACACACACTCTTCCTCTCTTTCTCAACTGTAGTCTGTTGTCCCGCCCGCCTGCCTTTCTGTCCTCAGGTTTCCAGCTCCTCAATTCAGGACACTATACGCTTTCAAAGAAGCCTAAAAAAACGCCCCCCTGACCCGACAGTTTTGACCAGCGGATGCTTTTTGGAACCCTAGTTGGTTGAGGCGCTCGGACAGGAGCGCTATTATTTTCATAAGTTGGCTCATGACGTAGGCAGAAGAACAGCCCACCAAAAATGACTGGGTTCCACATACCTAAGTGTATTGGGCTGAGGTAAGGACTTCAGGAAAGCCTTTGGCTAAGGTCATCCCATCCTTCCGTCCATTCCTTTTCACCACCTTTGGGTATTTGGGGATCATCGCTCTGTTGAAGCATCCAATTGTGTCCAAGGTTCAACCTGTAATGTCTCCCTCTGCTGGCCTCAGTGGGAAGCTGACGCTCATGGTCATGTGCTCCAGTGTGCAAGGGCTAAGCTCCTCCCTTTATCTGAGGCTCATCTCCAGCACCTAGGTGCTGATCCTGATTGGACTGATTAGGACTCCTCCCAAGGTCATGCTCTGGTGGTTGTTCTGGTTTTTACCCTCTGCTTTGTTCTCGGACATGGGTTGTACCTGCCTGACCTCTGCCTGTCCTGACAATGAGTATTGCTATAGCCCTAATTAAGTCCCTCTGCACACGCAGCCTGCCTCCACCCGTATGTTTACACAACCGTGTAGATGATGGTTTGAGGTCAGGCTGAATGCATGACCCTACCACCACCAAGTTTAACAGCTCGGGGTTAAACGTCTTTGTCTTTGTCCAAGTGCCCTGTGCCTCTGTGGCTCTCTGGTTGTTCCTGCCTATCTGAAAACTGCCTTTTTACATCTGTTCATTTGATTTTAATTACTTTTAAATTTAACAGAATGTCATATTAATTAATTTAATAGAACGTCAAGAAGCCATAATTGCTGCAATGCTGTCAAAACACTGAGAGAAGAAGCCATCATCTCAATAAATTCAACACGAATTTTATCGGAAAGTCCGATTTGGACATAAAGTGGGGAAGCACAAGCATGTGTTTGCGCCCCCTTTCATAAAAGTGTGTGTGTGTGTGTGTGTGTGTGTGTGTGTGTGTGTGGGGGGGGGGGTACTGCACATGTACACAGTACTTGCTCCATTTGTCAGCTGCCTGTGCAATAATTAGTCCCTCAAAAGCCTCCAGAGTGTTTTATTGATTAGGAGTGTGTATGTGTGTGTGTGTGTGTGTGTGTGTGTGCAGAGTCACACTCTGTTTCAGAGAGATAAGCGCTGGAGGAATTACAGGACGGAACCACAAACACCACTCAAAGCAGAACTGCCTCTGTTTTCCCCTTTTTCACAGGACTCTTCAGTTCAGCTCCACTGCTGCATTCACCAGTACGCCAGACTGGGATGATAAACTGGGAGAGTTCAGTATCTGACTAGTATCTAACCCAACAGCAAGGAACAAGCACTCTGAAAAATGAAGGTGCCTTGAGCAATGCCATAGAAGAACCACTAAAGGCCCGTAAAGAACCATGTTTGTTAAAAGCAAGTGTGAAGAACCTTTAAACTGGAAAATGATCTTTTCATCAAGTGATGGTTCTTTACAGCTTTATGTCGCCATGGGCTAAGAGAGAGGCCGCTGTCCAAGAAAGAAACCCCCAGCTCCAAAACTGACCCCTTCTACAGGGTTCATACACTTCAACGGACAAATTCAAGGACTGTCCATGACTTTTCAAGTTCCAAAAAACGAAACCAAAAATGTCCCCATCATTTGTTTACAGGATTGTTTAGTCCACGAATGTCCAGGCTAGCTAGTTAACAACATATTGCAATATATAATGCTATGTGAAATATGGGCAGCAATCGGTCATGTGAAAAATTATGCTACTATAAAAGTTTGTGTTTATATTATTATATATATAAAATGACAACAGGAGCTCATTACAATACTTTCCATGACTTTTAACTTGTAAACTTTAATCAATTTGGTTATTTTTCAAGGACTGGATTTCAGCATGTTTATTTTCCCTGACTTTCCAGGTTTTCCAGGACCCGTATGAACCCTGTTCTAGCTCCAATTACAACATCCATGGGTGACGAAAGAGGCTTCCGGAGGAAGGTTTCATGATGGGATTAGTCTGAGAGATGTCTGGAGGAGTAAAGGTGAGGAATTCAGCCCTGAATTCAAAACAACACCAACTGTTAAACATGGTGGTGGTAGTATCATGCTATGGGGCTGTTCCATAGAACCTCTTAAAGTTCTAAAAGTACGCGTTTCTCGACTCACGCACCCCCTGCAACTCTGAAAGGACTTCTTTATGAGCTTAATGGGGCAAGTGTGTAGGGCAGGGTGCCTCCAGGGACCAGGGTTTAGAAACACTGCTTTAGACCCTTTCTATAGAAGCAGAGCGTGAGGCTACCACCACCATGCTTAACAGTCGGTGTAGTGTTCTATAGGGTTAGATACCTCACCTTTACTCCTCCAGACATCTCTCAGTCTCATCCCACCATGAAACCTTCCTCCAGAAGGCTGTTTCGCTGTCCATGTGGCTAGAAGGTGTCAGTTTTGGAGTAGGGTGGGAAGATACTGGTGTTCCAGCTGCTTCCAGTTCATGGCAGGCCTGTGCCTTGGAGGTGCTTGGGTTGTTCCTGTCCATCCAAACCAATTCCCTTTCAGCTGAGGCTCACAGTTTGCGATTCGTCCAGACCTTGTGAAACGACTGCCGTCTGGCAAAGCATGGTTTTATATGTGTGTACAGAGAAGCTACCAGCTGTAGCCAATCATGATCACTAACAGGGAATTGGGAGGTCCTGGTTTGGGCAAGTTTTGAAGGTTTCAGGATAGCTAAATGAATCCGTTCAGTGGGTGTATGGATATTTATGACCCTGTAGGTGTGATGTGTTGATTTCAGTAAACCCACAATGTGACCACAATGTGTCACTCGCATGCCATGATGAGCGTGTGTGTGAAAGCTGTGTCGGACCACAGCTGTATGCCAGTCAATTTGAGTCCAAGAGTCACCAAGAGAAGATCGAATTAAGACTAATTAAAGGTTCTTTGCTGTGTGTTTTTCTCTACAACGCCAACACCCTCAACACCGCTTACATTAAAATCGCTGTTGCTCAGTTCCACACAGCGGCTTCCTCTGAATAAACAAAAAAAAAAACTCATTTACAGTTCCAGTCTTCTTTTAATGGAAAGAAAAAGACAATATCCGCTTCCAGAGCAAAAACAAGCATTTAGATAAAAAGAAACAATGCTCGTGCCATTTGCACAGCTTTCTCTGGAGCGGAGTGTGTGCGGTGGTGTGGTAAATTACAGTCGTTGGAGGCGTCTCAGTGAGCGGGTGATCGAGAGGATTGTTTGGATTTAGATTACTGCACTTTTAAAAATGTGGAATCCCCCTGCAGTGTAATTAAACCCATGACTAAATTTAATTCATGCTCAGAAAACCGGCCCCAGAGATATCACTACACTGAAACTCAAATATAGCAGTAATACTGTCATATATAATACTGCAGTAATACTGTCATATATAATACTGTAGTGATACTGTCATATATAATACTGTACTAATACTGTCATATATAATACTGCAGTAATACTGTCATATATAATACTGTACTAATACTGTCATATATAATACTTTACTAATACTGTCATATATAATACTGCAGTAATACTGTCATATATAATACTGTAGTAATACTGTCATATATAATACTGTAGTGATACTGTCATATATAATACTGCAGTAATACTGTCATATATAATACTGTACTAATACTGTCATATATAATACTGCAGTAATACTGTCATATATAATACTGTACTAATACTGTCATATATAATACTGCAGTAATACTGTCATATATAATACTGCAGTAATACTGTCATATATAATACTGTACTAATACTGTCATATATAATACTGCAGTAATACTGTCATATATAATACTGTACTAATACTGTCATATATAATACTGCAGTAATACTGTCATATATAATACTGTACTAATACTGTCATATATAATACTGTACTAATACTGTCATATATAATACTTTACTAATACTGTCATATATAATACTGCAGTAATACTGTCATATATAATACTGTACTAATACTGTCATATATAATACTGCAGTAATACTGTCATATATAATACTGTACTAATACTGTCATATATAATACTGTACTAATACTGTCATATATAATACTGCAGTAATACTGTCATATATAATACTGTACTAATACTGTCATATATAATACTTTACTAATACTGTCATATATAATACTGTACTAATACTGTCATATATAATACTTTACTAATACTGTCATATATAATACTGTAGTAATACTGTCAAATATAATACTGTACTAATACTGTCATATATAATACTGTAGTAATACTGTCAAATATAATACTGTACTAATACTGTCATATATAATATTGTAGTAATACTGTCATATGTAATACTTTACTAATACTGTCATATATAATACTGTAGTAATACTGTCATATATAATACTGTACTAATACTGTCATATATAATACTGTAGTAATACTGTCATATGTAATACTTTACTAATACAGTCATATATAATACTGTACTAATACTGTCATATATAATACTGCAGTAATACTGTCATATATAATACTGTACTAATGCTGTCATACATTATACTGCAGTAATACTGTCATATATAATACTGTACTAATGCTGTCATACATTATACTGTACTAATACAGTCATATATAATACTGTAGTAATACTGTCATATATAATACTGCAGTAACACTGTCATATATAATACTGTACTAATACTGTCATATATAATACTTTATTAATACTGTCATATATAATACTGTACTAATACTGTCATATATAATACTGCAGTAACACTGTCATATATAATACTGCAGTAATGATGTATACTACGATATTGTAGTAATATTATATTAAGACTAATATTTAATACTGCAGTAATGTAGTATGTATTACTGTAGTTACACAGTAATATATACAATAATATAATCAATATACAATATTGGAATCGGCTATATAATACTTATATAGGAGATTCTAGTATTGTATATTATTATAGTATAATATTATAGTTTTATTATATTTATATATTATACTAAACAAAAGATATATAATACTGTAGTAATGTAGTATTATATAATTTCATATAAATATTGTACTGTATTTACTGATATTTAATAATGCAGTATTACTGTAGTGATAGTATAGAATTTGCTATATAATATTTAACATTGTAATAAAACCTTAATATTACACAATGCAATGCTGTACTGCTGCAGTATATAACACTAGTAATACTATACAAACCTGTTATATAACACTGTTATGTTTCTCAACCCTGGTCCTGCACACTTCACCTCCCTGCTGTAACACAGCCCTGCTGCTCTGACGGGACTGGTTACTGAGCTGATTAGCTGGATCAGGTGTGCTTGGAGCAGGTAAACCAGTCAAATCTGCAGGGCAGGGTGCCTCCAGAGTTCAGTGCTGGTTTGGCTGGTCAGTACATTAAATATTAACCCACCAACCTGTTGCGTACAAAGAGGAAGTGGTGCAGTGTTGCTATGCCAACAAACGTCAAAAAATGGCTGGATGTAAGTATGCATGATGGATATTTACTAATTACCGATGTTTTGAAGCATGTGTAGATGTTTTTTCGAAGTGTTTTATGTATATAAAAGTGAAGATAATTGATTTCCCATGATCCCCATCCTCTATCCTCTCAAAACAGCAGCTTTTTTGAGGAAAAACTATTTTTTGTCTTGAGGAGAGCTGCCAAATGTCTCCACATCCACACACAAAAAGGCCAATGAAATGAAGAAGCTAGTGATGTGTGCTACTCCGTCCAAATGATATCCTCTAGATTACTGTATTACTTTTCATGAGTCAGCACAATCCCCAGATAAGACAGTTCCAGCAGTGACTGTCCTACCCCGCACCCCCCAGGCTTCTTACACACTCGCTAATGTACAGAGTGAAGAGAAGAACAGAGGCTGATGGGAAAATCTCAAACACAGCAAAGTCATCTCACAGCACAGTCATCTTACAGCACAGTCGACTTACAGCACAGTCACCTTACAGCACAGTCAACTTACAGCACAGTCAACTTACAGCACAGTCAGCTTACAGCACAGTCACCTTACAGCACAGTCGACTTACAGCACAGTGAACTTACAGCACAGTCAGCTCACAGCACAGTGAACTCACAGCACAGTCAACTTACAGCACAGTCAACTTACAGCACAGTCAGCTCACAGCACAGTCATCTTACAGCACAGTCATCTTACAGCACAGTCGACTTACAGCACAGTCAACTTACAGCACAGTCATCTTACAGCACAGTCAACTTAAAGCACAGTCACCTTACAGCACAGTCGACTTACAGCACAGTGAACTTACAGCACAGTCAGCTCACAGCACAGTGAACTCACAGCACAGTCAACTTATAGCACAGTCATCTTACAGCACAGTCGACTTTCAACACAGGCAACTTAGCACAGTCAGCTTACAGCACAGTAAACTCACAGCACAGTCAGCTTACAGCACAGTCAACTTACAGCACAGTCAACTCACAGCACAGTCAGCTTACAGCACAGTTATCTTACAGCACAGTTGACTCACAGCACAGTCAACTTAGCACAGTCCGCTCACCGCACAGTCAGCTTACAGCACAGTCCACTCACAGCACAGCCAGCTCAGCTTACAGCACAGTCCACTCACAGCAGTCAGCTCAGCTTACAGCACAGTCCACTCACAGCAGTCAGCTCAGCTTACAGCACAGTGCACTCACAGCAGTCAGCTCAGCTTACAGCACCGTCAACTCACAGCACAGTCCACTCACAGCACAGTCAGCTTACAGCACAGTCAACTCACAGCACAGTCCACTCACAGCACAGTCAGCTTACAGCACAGTCAGCTCACAGCACAGTCCACTCACAGCACAGTTAGCTTACAGCACAGTCAGCTCACAGCACAGTCCACTCACAGCACAGTCAGCTCACAGCACAGTCAGCTTACAGCACAGTCAGCTTACAGCACAGTCAGCTCACAGCACAGTCAGCTTACAGCACAGTGAACTTAGACCAATCAACTCACAGCACAGTCTGCTCACATATATATATATATATATATATATATATATATATGTGTGTGTGTGTGTGTGTGTGTGTGTGTGTGTATAGTCACTGCTGGAACTGTCAGATCTGGGGATTGTTCAATACATTGACACAATACATATGGTCATATCATTGCATACATAACCTTCCTATATGTACACACCAACACACCAAACGTTTTGCCAAACGTTCTGATTGGCCGCCAAAGACGGATCAGGACAGGAAAACTCTCTGAATCCTTTCCTCCACACCGTCCCGCCCCTCTTCTGACATTCCTTCCCCACTGAGAGTGCACATCTGTGTATGCATACATTAGAAGGAGCGTCTACAAACATTTGGACTTAAGGAGTATAAAGCCCCCCAGCATTGAGGAGCTGTGGAGCAGTGGAGGAACTGTGTTCTCTGGAATGATGGATGGTGGTGGAGCTCCATCCAGTACTTTTAGGATACTGAGTTGGGGATGATGAGGTGGGGTGGTCATCATCATCATCATCATCATCCAACATCCTGACCTCACTAACAACACTCTTGGTGCTGAATGCAATCAAATCCTCACAGCAATGAGCCTGTGAGCCAGTCTCCTTCTCTGGACAGTAGAGAGAGAGTTACTCCAACAAAAGCAGCATCAGCTCTTGAATGTGAATGAGCAGGTGTCCCAATACTTTTGTCCATTTAGTGTATGTATATACATATGCATATATATATACTGAATCAGGTCGTTTGGCTCTGATTAGGGTCCCTCCCAATGAAACCAGTTAAACCGTCCCACATTGAAATATGCAAATTAGCACACAGTGACACGCCCCCTGCGTCCTTCACCCTCTGAGAGGGCCTGAGGGCGTGAGGTGGGGTGTAATGGCAAGCATGTGCTGCATCATGTTGTTCAGCAGTCGGGATACACACGTCACCAGTGTGTATGCGCATGCTGACCTGCACGTGCTCAGTGCAGCTCTCTTGGCCTGGGGTTGGCATCCACACACACCCACACACACACACACACACACACAAATGACTATAATGATATCCAGATCCAGACGTGAGCGCACTCACAAACACACACAGAGAAAGTGCAGTGATGACGTTCACAGACACACTCGGAGACTTCAGGGGGAACTCTCAGGGTCTAGACTGGTCCAGGATGACTGGCCGCTTCATTACTAGCATTTCTATAGATGCACACACACACACACACACACACACACACACAAACACAAACACAAACACAGTATACTACAGTACAGAGGTTTAACCCTGTGATCCTATTATTCTTACCCAGTCTCTCAGCAGCAGGTGCAGGTGAACAGAAATCCAGTGAAGTCATCAGAAAACAAGCTTCCCTGCCTCCTCACCACGAGCTAAACAGGTCTGACGCACTTTACAAACTAATGGAGTCAAAAAAAAAAAAAAAAAACTTTTAGGCTGAAAGTTTGCAGAAACAAGGCTACAGAACAGCTGCCCAGCTGTTAATGACGTAAAGAGGGGGATCCATCACTGGTTTTTGTAAAGAGTAGAAAAAGAAACAATTAATCAATAATGAATGTATATATTTTTAAATAAACACACAGCATTTATAGTATTTATGAACTGAATAATCTGTATATATATATAAACAAAGTAAACATTTAGAAAGTGAAGAATTTATTCATTCACATTATACATTTATTCATAAAATACATAACTGACTTATAAACCATATCATCTAAAAATGTATATATATATTATGTTATATATTTTCTAAATTCTCACATTTTGGGTTTAAATAAAATATTTACTTATATATATACTAATATATGAGTAAATATTTTATTTAAACCCAAAATGTGAGAATTTAGAAAATGTATAACATAACAAATATATTAATACAAATTTATAAACCATATAATCTATAAACACATAGATTATAGATATATATAGATATATAGATAGGTTACATAGATTTTTGTTATATACACACACACATACATATATATATATATGTGTGTGTGTGTGTGTAACAAAATATCTCTCTCTCTCTATATATATATATATATATATATATTAAAAGTATATATATAGTAAAAAAGTAAATAATAAATAGATAATAATAAATAAAAGTTTATTAAATGTACATTAAATATATTAAAAAAATATATTTAATATATTAAAAACCTGTAAATATCATAAGTAACTGTAAAACCCTCCCATAACTGAAGAGAAAAGCTAAGGAAAAGGACAGAGGTGACTGACAGGCCTGCAGTGGTGAGTTTATAGAGCAGGTATATTTTATTAAAGCTAAAAATAAGAGCTGCCTATAACAGTAATATTTACTTTTCTGTATAATAATGTACTGAAGGAGTCAGAGCTCGCAACACTCTCACACTCACACTCACACTCACACAGAGTGGAAAATATCCACTACAACTTCATGTGGAATCACTTACACCGATAAGGAAAAAAACAGCTGCAGAAACTGACTAACCCTGCCAGCACGACCAGCCTGACACACACAGTGTTATTATAACACACACACACACACACACATTCACCAGAACTTTTAGAAGTATTAAGACACTCTGCCTGCTCTGCCAGACTGTTAAATAAATAAATAAATAAATAGAGGCTGTGAGGTCCAGCACTGAGGGAATGTGATGCATTAAAGCAACATTATGTAACAATCAGCAAATTTTTTAAACCAGCAGCTTCAGGATCACGTTGAAGCTCCACTGACTGGAACAGGGAGAACGGCGTCTCCGTCATTCCCACTGCTACTGCACTATGGAGGTTTGGTGGTGGAGCTGCAGGAGAAGAACCTCCCTGCAGAACTGCTGCTGTGTAACACTGCAGAACCCATAGAGTCATATTAGTGTAAAACCCTGTAGTATTACTCTACCACCTCAGCCCACATGCTGCTCTACCTTCAGATCAAGCTTCTGGAGCTTCTCTCAGCTTGTCCAGAAATGCATATGTACAGCTGTGAGGCCATGAGGGGGCGCTCACGATTACTGCAGTGCTGTATAGTGGATTACACTCCAGGAGCAAATGATGCCAATTCTTGCATACTGCTGCTTTAATGATGAGCGCTGTGTTTGTATTCAGAAGCACGTCTGATCTGCGTCGGTATGAAGGAGAACCCACAGATTAAAGCTAGAACACACCTCAATAACCTGTTGAATATTCATGAGGTCAGAGCGTTTATGCAAATCATCAGTTCCGGAGGGAGATATTAAATCATTGGCAGATGTGTCATGCATTATTTATTATTATGTTATCTTTTGGCTTTGTGTGTGTGTAGGTGTGTGTGTGTGTGTTTGTTAAAGAGTCAATATCACAAACCTTTCTTTCATTGCATAAAAAAACAGCGAATAGCAACAGATGTAACAACCTGACCTGCTGACCTTTACAAATCTGACCTTCTCAAATCTGATAAATCCAATTCCTGTATTTTCATTGTCTGGTAAACGTCTCAATAAACTGCCAATCTGTGCTGGTTGAGGGTCCCTTAGTGGTCCTTCCTAAGAGCATGAGAAGGAAACCACTGAACCAATGATCAGGAAGAGAAACTCTGAAAGCACGAGGAAGAACCACTGAGAGAACCCAAGATTCCAAAGGAGAACTTTTTAAGAATAAGAGGAAGAATCATGAGAGGAACCAACATTCAAAAGGAGAATCTCTCTGAGAGCACAAGGAAAAAACGCTGAAAGGAATCAATAATCAAAAGGAGAAACTCTGAAAGAATGGGAAAGAACCACTTAGAGAACCCAAGACTGAAAAGCAGAATGTTTTAAGAGCATGAGGAAGAACCACAGAGAGAACCCAAGACTCAAAAAGGGGAACTTCCTAAGAGCACAAGGAAGGACCTGTGAAAAAAAAACAATAATCAAGAGGAGAACCTCTAAAAGCATGAGGAAGAACCACTGAGATAACCTAAGACTCAAAAAAAGATCCTTCCAAAAAGCATGAAGAAGAACCATTGAGAGGAACCAACACTCAAAAGGAGAATCTCTCTAAGAGCACAAGGAAGAACCACTTAGAGAACCCAAGACTCAAAAAGAGAACTCCATTAGAGCATAAGAAGGAACCACAGAGAGGACCTAGGACTTATAATCAGAACCACCCTACGAGCATAAGGAAGAACCATGGAGAGGAACCAACACTCATAAGGAGAACTTCCTAAGAGCATCACTAAAAGAACTCCAAAAAAGAGCACGATGAAGGACCAGTGAGAGAACCCAAATCAGAACCTTCCTACAACATGTGGATGAAGCAATGAGCAGAACCAAGCCATAAAGAAGAACCATGGAGAAAGCACTGAGACCACTGGGTCAGAACATCTCCAGAACATCAGGCAGGTCTTGTGGGCTGTTCCCGGTACCTACAAAAAGTGCCCAGAGGTCCCACCTCCCAGCTTACAGGGCTTAAAGGATCTGTTGGTGACGTCTTGGTGCTTCAGGGACCCTGGGGACGCCTTCAGGGGTCTTGTGGAGTCCTCGACGTGCCTCGACGGGTCTGAGCTGAAAGAGTGCGTGTGCATACTGAATAGACCTGTAGCCTGCCCAGCTTTTCATCTGCTGAGATGTTTGAACTGGCTGACCTCACGACACACTGTTCACACAAGTGTTTGAGCGTGTGTGTGTGTGTGTGTGTGTGTGTGTGTACTGCTTGCATAACCACAGAATTCTAAAATCCATGGATGCCTTTTCTTTTGGCTGATCGTCTGTCTTTTATCTCATCTACAAGTGTGTATCACCTGCTGTATGAATCAGTCTGGTCAGGTGACGGTCAGACCTGACGCTGCAGTCAGCGTCCTGTCAGTGTGGTCAGTTTCATTAAGTGCGGATTTGGAAATCACCTTCATACCTCACAGCGGCGGCTGCCAGTCTGACGGCCGGCTCATAGCTGTGCGAAAGAAAAGCTGGGATGAAAAGTGCACCTCATGACCGAGTTGGTGCAGACGGTCATGCAGGTCAGTGGTTGTCAACCCTGGGCCTGGAGGACCCTCAATCCTACACATAGACCCTCCCTGCTCTAACACACCACCTTAATCTCAGGAAGGGCTCGTTACTGAGCTGATTGGCTGGATCAGAGCTGTGTTGGGAGCAGGGTGAACACTAAAATGTGCAGGGCATGGGGTCCACCGGGACCAGGGCTGGGAATGACTTTTCTAGAGCAAATGTTCCCAACCTGGGTCCCGAGGGCCCCCTGCCCTGCTTTCTTCTTCTGGTCTGAGCCTTCTGTTTTGGACATTACCCTCCATAGAGTAGTGGTTCCCAGCCCTGGACCTGGAGGAACTTCTAGCCTACACATCACTCTGCCACTTTACTGTATTCTTATCATTTCTACCAGAAGACTCAGAAAATTTATTTTATAGTGTTTATTTCATAGTGTTTATATTACAGTGTGTGTATTTATAGTGTTTTTATAGTGTTTATTTTATAGCGTTAATTTATAGTGTTTATTTTATAGAGTGATATTTATAGTGTTTATTTATGAAGTGATATTTATAGTGTTTATTTATGGAGTGATATTTATAGTGTTTATTTTAAAGTGTTTATTTATAGAGTGTTTATTTTATAGAGTGTTTATTTGTAGTGTTTTTTAGAGTGTTTATTTTATATAGTTTATTTGTAGAGTGTTTCTTTTATAGTGTTTATTTTATAAAGTGTTTATTTTATAGTGTTTTTGTATAGAGTGTTTATTTTACTGTTTATTTTATAGTGTTTTTGTATAGAGTGTTTATTTTATTGTGTTTATTTTATAGTGTTTTTGTATAGAGTGTTTATTTTATAGTGTTTAATTTATAGTGCTTATTTTATAGTGTGTTTATTTTATTGTGTTTATTTTATAGAGTGTTTATTTATAGAGTGTTTATTTTATAGAGAGTTTATTTATAGAGTGTGTATTCTTACACAAATAGTTGCAACTGTAACAACTGTAATTTCCCTCCTGGGATCAGTAAAGTATTTCTGATTCTGATGCTGCTCTAACACACCACCTTCAACTCTGGAAGAACTTGTTATTGAGCTGATCAGCTGGATCAGGTGTGTTGGGTAAACTGGGAGCAGGGTGAACACTAAAATGGGCAGGACAGAAGATTCTCCAGGACCAGGATCTGATCCTGGAGGACCTCCTGTACTGAACCATTGTTATGAAAAGGGTGTGTTTGCAGAACCGTTACTGTATTAAACAGCGTTCTTTAGAGATCCAAACCTGGTTCTTCTATGACATCAGTCAAGGAACCCTTAGTAGCACCCTTATTTTTACAGGTAAGGGCCAGGTTATTTACCGAACCACTGCGCTAGGGGACAGTGTCCAGAACCAATCGCTCAGACCAGAAGAAGAAGGTCTGGCAATGTAGAGAAGGGACAGAAGATGACTCCATTTCTACACTTGAATGGTCCCTGACCTTCAGCAGATAGATTTATTTGTAATTCGGATATTTTGAGATGTTTTTTTATGTAAGATGAACTGATTTAGACTTCATTAATCCATGACCTTTCCTTTCATGTGTGCTAATTTTCAGAAATGCAGTGGGTTTGTCAAATAAATGAACCTGTATATGAGCATGACCCCCCTCCCCCCGCACTAGTGTTATATATAATCGTCAGCAACAACAACTGCATTCGATTTTTTAAAGACTCAAAGAAAAAAAACTCATGAGGAAGAACCACTGAGAAGAACCAAGTCTCAAAGGGAGAACCTCTGTGGGATCGTAAGAAAGAACCACTAAAGGAACCAAGTCTCAAAAGTAGAACCTCTTTAAAAACACGAGGAAGAACCATTTGGTGAACCAAGTCTCAAGACAAGAACATGTGAATGAGCATCAGGAAGAACCACAGAGAAGAACCAAGTCTTAAAGAGAGAACCTCTGTAAGATTGCAAGAAAGAACCACTAAAAAAAACAAGTCTCAAAGGGAGAACCTCAGTAAGATCATGAGAAAGAACCACTAAAGGAACCAAGTCTCAAAGGGAGAACCTCAGTAAGATCGTAAGAAAGAACCACTAAAGGAACCAAGTCTCAAAGGGAGCACCTCAGTAAGATCATGAGAAAGAACCACTAAAGGAACCAAGTCTAAGAACCTCTAAGAGCATGAGTAAAAACACTAAAACACTTATTTAGAACGTTGCTATGACGTAATGATATATTCAGATCTTACAGTGCAGATGTTCCCAATTATGAATACATTAAAGTATTTCTTGTGCTCTGTGAACTTTATAGGTCTCTCTCTCTCTCTCTCTCTCTCTCTCTCTTCCTCTTCTTTAAGTCTCTCGCTCACCCATCACTCAGCGGTGTGGAATGGCTGTTATTTTCTCTCTGATAGAGCTCATTAAGGTTCATTGTGCGCTCAGTAAAACCTCATTTAGTGAAACGAATGATAGGCGTTAATACCTGGAGGACGATACGGGGCACTTTTATTGGAATTCAATACGCATTCCACACATTCCTCCCTGCTGGAGACGAGCGATTGTTCACTATCTCTCTCCCACCCTCCCACTCTCTCACTCGCCCGTATCGGAGATGCTCTTTGGGCCCGTCCGTCAAACCGCGGCCTAAAGAACAGGACTGCTCTGTGCTACAGCGAGTCGAGCGCTGTCTCCGACCACGCGGTCAGTTCTAGCCGAGCTGTAGTGACCGCGGGCGAGGATGTAGGCCTGCGGTTAGCACCATACGAACCGGCAGTGTCGAAGCAGTCATGACTCGTTAGCTACGTTAGCCTCGTAGCTCCAGCACAAAACTGTGTGACTCGGGATCGGGGGCCGATCCAGGCATTTTTAGTGTATCAGGGGTCGACTTTTAGGGTTCCGATCCACTTCCGATCCTTAGGTTTGCTATAGCAGGGTGTCATCTGGCGGCCTCTAGGGGCCATTAACAGCCATGAGCCTTAGCTCCTGCAGACGGACTTTTCATTTTTTGGAAAGCTACCCTGGACAGAGTTTAACTGAGACCTTATTCCGGTCAGGAAAACCAAACAGAGTGTGGTGATGTTAACAGTTAGCAGCCAAAATGAAGGCTAAAGTTAGCTTCTTAGGCTAACTCTGAATTCCACCTTAAATAGTGCCGCAGTTCCATAGAGTCACATTCAACAGCAGAGCGTCACTGATATGTTATTTAAGGTGGAACGGAAAGTTTGCGGAAGAGTAAAACTTTAGCTTAGCATTAGCTTTCGCATTTGGCATGTTCAGAACCGAGGAGGCGAATGCTAATGCTAATGCCCACGCGCTAAGTTGTAGCTAAAGGAGCTGGGAGCTGAGTGGTCAGACGGGTCAGTCCGACTGGACTGTAACATTTTAAACTAATGCTAATGCTAATGCCCACATGCTAAGCAATCAGACTGCAGAGTTGTAGCTAAAGGAGCTGGAAGCGGTCGATAGTCAGCATTATGAGGCTCGAATTAGATTGGGGGGGTTACAAACTTTGATCGGGACATCCCTAGTTAAACGTAAAGGTTCCTCAGATGGTCTGGATGGACTGTGAAGAACATTTGGAACACTTGGCTCAAAAGGAGAACCTCCCTAAGAGCTTGTGGTTCCAAGAGTTTGGCTTTCTGTCGCTAAGCGTGTTTAATATTGCTAGGATTGCTGAAGGTGGATTGCTAGGATGTTGTGAAGTGGCTTCTTTAGTATGCCTGGTCCCTGAGTGCAATCAAATCCTCACAGCAATGCTCCTCCTCCTAAATCTCATTTAAAGTTTTCTTCTCTGGACAATAGAGACAGTTACTCCAACAAAAGCAGGATCAACTCTTTTAATACGCTTGATTTCAGAAGAAGCAAGGAACGAGCAGGTGTCCCAATACTTTCGTCCTAATACTGCTGCTCCACTGAATGGGTTTGAAGCTGCATCTGCTCCTCGTCCTTCATCCCACGTCTCCAAACGCTCAGCAGTTCAAACGCTCGCTCGTTTCACCTCTCCGTAATTTCCCTTTCTCTTCTGCAAACGCTCAGAGCTCTAATTGCTCTCCGAGGGGTTGTACGCAGCAAAGTTCTCAAAGCAGGATTAGCCGGGGTTGTGCGTAAGTGTGTTTAGCGTTTTGCTTGTTTTCATCGTCTGCTTTTCATTTCTGTGGATGAATGCTGTCCTGATTTGTTTATTTATTTATTTGAGGCGTCTTTGTCTTTGATTTATTGTTCTCTGCACATAAAAGCTTGGTCCCAGCGGTCCTTCGTCTGAAAAATGAGAATTAAAGCATCAGAAATAAATGAATCACATTGTTGAGTTGTATGTTGATCACGCTGAGGTGGAGTGGAAAGCAGCCCTGAGAATGTCGAATCAGGATGGATGCCGGTACTCGAAGAAGTCTGAATGTGGAATCACTGCAATTTAATGTGATTTATTATATTTTTGTATATTATATAAAAACTGAACTTTCAGTATGAATCTGAGGTTTTACTACTGAATTCTCAGTGTGAATCGGGATGGCACTGGATGGCGAGTCATGGCACTGGATGGCGAGTAGAATACTGAAGTCTCGGTATGAATTCAGAGTTCTGGTGCTAACATTTTCAGGATGAAGCTAATGTTTACTGAATGAGCACGAATCAGAGGTTCAAGATGATACTAAACGATCAGTATGAATCTGAAGTTATGATACTAAACGATCAGTATGAATCTGGAGTTATGATACTAAACGATCAGTATGAATCTGGAGTTATGATACTAAATGATCAGCATGAATCTGGAGTTATGATACTAAACGATCAGTATGAATCTGGAGTTATGATACTAAACGATCAGTATGAATCTGGAGTTATGACACTAAACGATCAGTATGAATCTGAAGTTATGATACTAAACGATCAGCATGAATCTGAAGTTATGATACTAAACGATCAGTATGAATCTGGAGTTATGATACTAAATGATCAGTATGAATCTGGAGTTATGATACTAAATGATCAGCATGAATCTGAAGTTATGATACTAAATGATCAGCATGAATCTGAAGTTATGATACTAAATGATCAGTATGAATCTGGAGTTATGATACTAAACGGTCAGTATGAATCTGGAGTTATGATACTAAACGATCAGTATGAATCTGGAGTTATAATACTAAATGATCAGCATGAATCTGAAGTTATGATACTAAACGATCAGTATGAATCTGGAGTTATGATACTAAACGATCAGTATGAATCTGGAGTTATGATACTAAATGATCAGTATGAATCTGGAGTTATAATACTAAATGATCAGCATGAATCTGAAGTTATGATACTAAACGATCAGTATGAATCTGGAGTTATGATACTAAACGATCAGTATGAATCTGAAGTTATGATACTAAATGATCAGTATGAATCTGGAGTTATGATACTAAATGATCAGCATGAATCTGAAGTTATGATACTAACCGATCAGTATGAATCTGGAGTTATGATACTAAATGATCAGTATGAATCTGGAGTTATGATACTAAACGATCAGTATGAATCTGGAGTTATGATACTAAACGATCAGTATGAATCTGGAGTTATGATACTAAACGGTCAGTATGAATCTGGAGTTATGATACTAAATGAACAGTATGAATCTGGAGTTATGATACTAAACGGTCAGTATGAATCTGAAGTTATGATACTAAACGGTCAGTATGAATCTGGAGTTATGATACTAAACGATCAGTATGAATCTGGAGTTATAATACTAAATGATCAGCATGAATCTGAAGTTATGATACTAAACGATCAGTATGAATCTGGAGTTATGATACTAAACGATCAGTATGAATCTGGAGTTATGATACTAAATGATCAGTATGAATCTGGAGTTATAATACTAAATGATCAGCATGAATCTGAAGTTATGATACTAAACGATCAGTATGAATCTGGAGTTATGATACTAAACGGTCAGTATGAATCTGGAGTTATGATACTAAATGAACAGTATGAATCTGGAGTTATGATACTAAACGGTCAGTATGAATCTGAAGTTATGATACTAAACGGTCAGTATGAATCTGGAGTTATGATACTAAACGATCAGTATGAATCTGGAGTTATAATACTAAATGATCAGCATGAATCTGAAGTTATAATACTAAATGATCAGCATGAATCTGAAGTTATGATACTAAACGATCAGTATGAATCTGGAGTTATGATACTAAACGATCAGTATGAATCTGGAGTTATGATACTAAATGATCAGTATGAATCTGGAGTTATAATACTAAATGATCAGCATGAATCTGAAGTTATGATACTAAACGATCAGTATGAATCTGGAGTTATGATACTAAACGATCAGTATGAATCTGAAGTTATGATACTAAATGATCAGTATGAATCTGGAGTTATGATACTAAATGATCAGCATGAATCTGAAGTTATGATACTAACCGATCAGTATGAATCTGGAGTTATGATACTAACCGATCAGTATGAATCTGGAGTTATGATACTAAATGATCAGTATGAATCTGGAGTTATGATACTAAACAATCAGTATGAATCTGGAGTTATGATACTAAACGATCAGTATGAATCTGGAGTTATGATACTAAACGGTCAGTATGAATCTGGAGTTATGATACTAAATGAACAGTATGAATCTGGAGTTATGATACTAAACGGTCAGTATGAATCTGAAGTTATGATACTAAACGGTCAGTATGAATCTGGAGTTATGATACTAAACGATCAGTATGAATCTGGAGTTATAATACTAAATGATCAGCATGAATCTGAAGTTATGATACTTAACGATCAGTATGAATCTGGAGTTATGATACTAAACGATCAGTATGAATCTGGAGTTATAATACTAAATGATCAGCATGAATCTGACGTTATGATACTAAACGATCAGTATGAATCTGGAGTTATGATACTAAACGATCAGTATGAATCTGGAGTTATGATACTAAATGATCAGTATGAATCTGGAGTTATAATACTAAATGATCAGCATGAATCTGAAGTTATGATACTAAACGATCAGTATGAATCTGGAGTTATGATACTAAACGATCAGTATGAATCTGAAGTTATGATACTAAATGATCAGTATGAATCTGGAGTTATGATACTAAATGATCAGCATGAATCTGAAGTTATGATACTAACCGATCAGTATGAATCTGGAGTTATGATACTAAATGATCAGCATGAATCTGGAGTTATGATACTAAACAATCAGTATGAATCTGGAGTTATGATACTAAACGATCAGTATGAATCTGGAGTTATGATACTAAACGGTCAGTATGAATCTGGAGTTATGATACTAAATGAACAGTATGAATCTGGAGTTATGATACTAAACGGTCAGTATGAATCTGAAGTTATGATACTAAACGGTCAGTATGAATCTGGAGTTATGATACTAAACGATCAGTATGAATCTGGAGTTATAATACTAAATGATCAGCATGAATCTGAAGTTATGATACTTAACGATCAGTATGAATCTGGAGTTATGATACTAAACGATCAGTATGAATCTGGAGTTATGATACTAAATGATCAGTATGAATCTGGAGTTATAATACTAAATGATCAGTATGAATCTGGAGTTATGATACTAAATGATCAGCATGAATCTGGAGTTATGATACTAAATGATCAGTATGAATCTGGAGTTATGATACTAAATGATCAGCATGAATGTGAAGTTATGATACTAAACAATCAGTATGAATCTGGAGTTATGATACTAAATGATCAGTATGAATCTGGAGTTATGATACTAAATGATCAGCATGAATGTGAAGTTATGATACTAAACAATCAGTATGAATCTGGAGTTATGATACTAAACGATCAGTATGAATCTGGAGTTATAACACTAAACAATCAGTATGAATCTGAAGTTATGATACTAAACGATCAGTATGAATCTGGAGTTATGATACTAAACAATCAGTATGAATCTGGAGTTATGATACTAAATGATCAGTATGAATCTGGAGTTATGATACTAAATGATCAGCATGAATCTGAAGTTATGATACTAAACGATCAGTATGAATCTGGAGTTATGATACTAAACGATCAGTATGAATCTGGAGTTATGATACTAAATGATCAGTATGAATCTGGAGTTTTGATGGTGAATTGTATTTGGGTTGAATTTATTTTTGTTGAATAATTAATTCTCAGTATTAATCTGAAGTTTTACTACTGAATCTGAGGTTTTGATACTGAATATCAAGTATTAATCTGTAGTTATATAATACTATAATTTACAGTATGAATCTCAGTATGCTCCCGGTATGAATATGGAGTTAGGATACGTGAGTCTTGTTGTCAGCCTGGATCAGTTATGACAGTGATGCTGTTCAAGTGAGCAGCACTAACTGGACACTAACAGCGCTAATTCAATTCTCCAGCCTCTATACACACTCACACACACTCACACACACTCACACACAGGGTGCAAGCACACCTGCAGAGTGAGTGGAGGCATTCATGGCAAATATCGGGGCCCATCTTTGATTAAGAAATCAATAAATGCGTCTGCGTCTGCGCTGTCAGTAAATAATGCAGGCTGGCATTTTAACAGCCTGGATATGGATGGATTGGAAATGGAGAAGGCAAAGCTGAATGAATACAGAATAAGTGTGTGTGTGTGTGTGTGTGTGTGTGTGTGTGTGTGTGTGTGTGTGAGTGTGTGAGATGTCAGATCATTTATCATATTGTGTCACTATTTGTCTGCGTTTGTCCGGAGCCTAATGGTTCTCAGGAATCAGATTATCTAAAGGTGCTTGTTCAGTTTTTTAATAACACTGACGAGAGAGAGAGAGAGACAGAGAGAGAGAGAGAGAGAGAGAGAGAGAGAGAGAGCAGAGAGAGAGAGCAGAGAGAGAGAGAGAGAGAGAGAGAGAGAGAGAGAGAGAGCAGAGAGAGAGAGAAGAGAAAGAGAGAAAAAGACAGAAGAGAGAGAGAGCAGAGAGAGAGAGGGAAGAGAGAGAGAGAGAGAGAGAGAGAGAGAGAGAGAGAGAGAGCAGAGAGAGAAGAGAGAGAGAGAGAGAGCAGAGAGAGAGAGAGAGAGAGCAGAGAGAGAGAGAGAGAGAGCAGCAGAGAGAGAGAGCAGAGAGAGAGAGACAGAGAGAGCAGATAGAGAGAGACAGAGAGAGCGAGAGAGAGAGACAGAGAGAGAGAGAGAGCAGATAGAGAAGAGAGAGAGAGAGACAGAGAGAGCAGATAGAGAGAGAGAGAGAGAGAAGAGAGAGAGAGAAGAGAGAGAGAGACAGAGAGAGCAGATAGAGAGAGACAGAGAGAGAAGAGAGAGAGCGAGAGAGAGAGACAGAGAGAGAGAGAGAGAGAGAGAAGAGAGAGAGCAAAGAGAGAGAGAGAGAGAGAGCAGATAGAGAGAGAGAGCAAAGAGAGAGAGAGAGAGAGCAGATAGAGAGAGAGCAAAGAGAGAGAGAGAGAGAGAGAGAGAGAGAGAGAGAGAGAGAGAGAGAGAGAGAGAGAAAGAGATCTGGAAGGGGAAGAAACCAAATAATGTTAGGTTCCTGTCACACATTCCATCAATAATAAAGTGAGAAGCAGCTGTGTGTGAGTGTGTGTGTGTGTGTGTGTGTGTGTATAAGAGTGTCTGTTTGTGTGTAAGAGTGTGTGTGTGTGCATGTGTGTGTGTAAGAGAGAGAGTGTGTGTATGAGTGTATCAACATCCATCCAGTAAATCCAGTTTTTTTATTTGTTAGTGTATCTACACAACATGGACAAAAGTATTGGGACACCTGCTCATTCACTGCTTCTTCTGAAATCAAGGCTATTAAAAAGAGCTGATCCTGCTTTTGTTGGAGTAACTGTGTCTCTACTGTCCAGAGAAGAAGAAGACTTTCTACTAGAGTCTGGAGCAGAGCATTGCTGTGAGGATTTGATTTGAAAGGGTGGTGTTTGATGCAGAAGGGTGGTGTTAGGTAAAGGGTAAAGGATGCTAGTTGTGAAATGCTGATTCGGGTCTTTAGAAGCCTTTTCATGGCTCTCTTTAAGGCTGTGGAGCTGAACGGACCTGAACACCTCAGCACACACACAGCTGTGCGGACTACACACACACAATGAGTGATGCATATATAGTACACATAATTACCCCCACTCTCTCTCTCCACCCCCCCCCCCACCCCCTCTATCATGCAGCTCTTTCAGGTGTGTAGGTTAATGAGGCTGTAATTTTCAGCTCTTCGTCTCTCCTGTCTCTCTGTGTCTCTTTATCTTCCTCTCTCTGTCACACTTGGATTGTATTGATCTCTTATGACCTCATAACTCCGGTTCTATGCTAACCAGATCAGTAAAATGTAGAGCTGTTACACGTGGTCACTGAGCTCCAGAGTTCTCCTCTCTCATGGAGTCTAGTGTTATTTAGAGTTCTCCTCAGATCAACACCTGGTTTGATGGTAAATCAGGGCTTAATGATGGTAAATCAGGTGAGCTGCTGCTGCTGCTGCTGCTGCTGATGGAGTTGAACACATCCTCCACGCTGTGCTGGCTGGACTGGGGGGCGTCCAGGAGAACCCTGGAGGAACCAAGCTCTGTTCTTCAGACTAGCTCACCGACAAGATCTCACTACTTTCTTTCTTCAGAATGAGAAGCTCTTGCTTCTCCTTTTTACTGGATTTATGTTCACCTGCTTTATCTGTTCTGATCAGATCTGGAGCTTCTACAGTAGAACCAGAATTAGATTAAGTGTGTGTGTGTGTGTGTGTGTGTGATATACAACTGAAATTACTCTGAGCTGCAATTCACACTAATTAGTTGAACATGCCCGAGGCCGTTACCACCATCAAATTATTCCACTCATGCACAACAGCACATAAACAACAGCACAAATTACCCCCAACCAATCACAGCCATTCAGACACCACTCCCTCAGCCAGTCACAGCTTTCAGAAGGATGGTGTGTGGTGGAGGATGATGGTGTTTGGTGGAAAGTGATGGTGTTTGGTGGAGAGTGATGGTGTTTGGTGGAGAGTGATGGTGTGTGGTGGAGAATGTTGGTCAGATTGCTACAGAATGATTGTGTATGGAAAAATAGGATGGTGTTTGGTGGAGAGTGATGGTGTTTGGTGGTAAGTGATGGTGTTTGGTGGTGAGTGGTGGTGTTTGGTGGTGAGTGGTGGTGTTTGGTGGAGAGTGATGGTGTTTGGTGGAGAATGATGGTGTGTGGTGGAGAATGTTGGTCAGATTGCTACAGAATGATTGTGTATGGAAAAATAGGATGGTGTTTGGTGGAGAGTGATGGTGTTTGGTGGAGACTGATGTTTGGTGGAGAATAATGGTGTTTGGTGGAGAATGATGGTGTTTGGTGGAGAGTGATGATGTGTGGTGGAGAATGTTGGTCAGATTGCTACAGAATGATGATTGTGTTGGGGTAATTTGTGCTGTCATGAGTTTCTAGTGATTGTGAGTTTCTAGTGATCGTGAATTTCTACTGGTCGTGAGTTTCTAGTGGTCGTGAGTTTCTAGTGATCGTGAGTTTCTAGTGGTTGTGAGTTTCTAGTGGTTGTGAGTTTCTAGTGGTTGTGAGTTTCTAGTGGTTGTGAGTTTCTACTGGTCGTGAGTTACTACTGGTCGTGAGTTTCTAGTGGTCGTGAGTTTCTAGTGGTTGTGAGTTTCTACTGGTCGTGAGTTTCTACTGGTCGTGAGTTTCTAGTGGTCCTCAGTTTCTAGTGATCGTGAGTTTCTAGTGGTCGTGAGTTTCTAGTGGTCATGAGTTTCTAGTGATCGTGAGTTTCTAGTGGTCATGAGTTTCTAGTGGTCCTCAGTTTCTAGTCATCGTGAGTTTTTGGTATTCGTGAGTTTCTGGTGATCGTGAGTTTCTAGTGGTTGTGAGTTTCTAGTGATTGTGAGTTTCTACTGGTTGTGAGTTTCTAGTGGTCCTCAGTTTCTAGTGGTCATGAGTTTCTAGTGATTGTGAGTTTCTACTGGTCGTGAGTTTCTAGTGGTCCTCAGTTTCTAGTGGTCGTGAGTTTCTAGTGATCGTGAGTTTTTAGTGGTCGTGAGTTTCTAGTGATCGTGAGTTTTTAATGGTTGTGAGTTTCTAGTGATCATGAGTTTCTTGTGATCGTGAGTTTCTAGTGGTCGTGAGTTTCTAGTGGTCCTCAGTTTCTAGTGGTCATGAGTTTCAGTGGTCATGAGTTTCTAGTGATCGTGAGTTTCTAGTGATCGTGAGTTTCTTGTGATCGTGAGTTTCTAGTGGTCCTCAGTTTCTAGTGGTCGTGAGTTTCTAGTGGTCCTCAGTTTCTAGTGGTCGTGAGTTTCAGTAGAGCTGTAAAGCTGTTACACGTGGTCACTGAGCTCCAGAGTTCTCCTCTCTCATGGAGTCTAGTGTTATTTAGAGTTCTCCTCAGATCAACACCTGGTTTGGTGGTAAATCAGGGCTTAATGATGGTAAATCAGGTGAGCTGCTGCTGCTGCTGCTGCTGCTGGAGTTGAACACATCCTCCACACTATGCTGGCTGGACTGGGGGGCGTCCAGGAGAACCCTGGAGGAACCAAGCTCTGTTCTTCAGACTAGCTCACCGACAAGATCTCACTACTTTCTTTCTTCAGAATGAGAAGCTCATCAGAATGATGGTGTGTGGTGGAGAATGTTGGTCAGATTGCTACAGAATGATTGTGTATGGAAAAATAGGATGGTGTTTGGTGGAGAGTGATGGTGTTTGGTGGAGACTGATGTTTGGTGGAGAATAATGGTGTTTGGTGGAGAATGATGGTGTTTGGTGGAGAGTGATGATGTGTGGTGGAGAATGTTGGTCAGGTTGCTACAGAATGATGATTGTGTTGGGGTAATTTGTGCTGTCATGAGTTTCTAGTGATTGTGAGTTTCTAGTGATCGTGAGTTTCTACTGGTCGTGAGTTTCTAGTGGTCGTGAGTTTCTAGTGATCGTGAGTTTCTAGTGGTTGTGAGTTTCTAGTGGTTGTGAGTTTCTACTGGTCGTGAGTTTCTACTGGTCGTGAGTTTCTAGTGGTTGTGAGTTTCTACTGGTCGTGAGTTTCTAGTGGTCGTGAGTTTCTAGTGGTCCTCAGTTTCTAGTGATCGTGAGTTTCTAGTGGTCGTGAGTTTCTAGTGGTCATGAGTTTCTAGTGATCGTGAGTTTCTAGTGGTCATGAGTTTCTAGTGGTCCTCAGTTTCTAGTCATCGTGAGTTTTTGGTATTCGTGAGTTTCTGGTGATCGTGAGTTTCTAGTGGTTGTGAGTTTCTAGTGATTGTGAGTTTCTACTGGTTGTGAGTTTCTAGTGGTCCTCAGTTTCTAGTGGTCATGAGTTTCTAGTGATTGTGAGTTTCTACTGGTCGTGAGTTTCTAGTGGTCCTCAGTTTCTAGTGGTCGTGAGTTTCTAGTGATCGTGAGTTTTTAGTGGTCGTGAGTTTCTAGTGATCGTGAGTTTTTAGTGGTTGTGAGTTTCTAGTGATCATGAGTTTCTAGTGATCGTGAGTTTCTAGTGGTCGTGAGTTTCTAGTGGTCCTCAGTTTCTAGTGGTCATGAGTTTCAGTGGTCATGAGTTTCTAGTGATCGTGAGTTTCTAGTGATCGTGAGTTTCTTGTGATCGTGAGTTTCTAGTGGTCCTCAGTTTCTAGTGGTCGTGAGTTTCTAGTGGTCCTCAGTTTCTAGTGGTCGTGAGTTTCAGTGGTCATGAGTTTCTAGTGGTCGTGAGTTTCTAGTGATTGTGAGTTTCTTGTGATCGTGAGTTTCTAGTGGTCCTCAGTTTCTAGTGATCGTGAGTTTCTAGTGGTCCTCAGTTTCTTGTGATCGTGAGTTTCTAGTGGTCCTCAGTTTCTACTGGTCGTGAGTTTCTAGTGGTCCTCAGTTTCTAGTGGTCGTGAGTTTCAGTGGTCATGAGTTTCTAGTGATCGTGAGTTTCTAGTGGTCGTGAGTTTCTTGTGATCGTGAGTTTCTAGTGGTCCTCAGTTTCTAGTGGTCGTGAGTTTCTAGTGGTCGTGAGTTTCTAGTAGTCATGAGTTTCTAGTGATCGTGAGTTTCTAGTGGTCCTCAGTTTCTAGTGGTCATGAGTTTCTAGTGGTCGTGAGTTTCTAGTGATCGTGAGTTTCTTGTGATCGTGAGTTTCTAGTGATCGTGAGTTTCTTGTGATCGTGAGTTTCTAGTGGTTGTGAATTTCCAGTGGTCCTCAGTTTCTAGTGGTCGTGAGTTTCTAGTGATCGTGAGTTTCTAGTGATCGTGAGTTTCTAGTGATTGTGAGTTTCTAGTGATCGTGAGTTTCTAGTGATTGTGAGTTTCTAGTGGTCGTGGGTTTCTAGTGGTCGTGGGTTTCCAGTGGTCCTCAGTTTCTAGTGGTCGTGAGTTTCTAGTGGTCATGAGTTTCTAGTGATTGTGAGTTTCTAGTGGTCGTGGGTTTCTAGTGATTGTGAGTTTGTAGTGGTCGTGGGTTTCTAGTGATTGTGAGTTTCTAGTGGTCGTGGGTTTCTAGTGATTGTGAGTTTCCAGTGGTCCTCAGTTTCTAGTGGTTGTGAGTTTCCAGTGGTCCTCAGTTTCTAGTGGTCGTGAGTTTCTAGTGGTAATGAGTTTCTAGTGAGTGGTGAGGTCCCTGTGAAGAAGCATTCCAGGAAGTGTTGCTTTATCAGCTTGGATGTAACTCGGCTCATTCTGGAGAAGAAAAAAACACAAAACAACACTTTCTCTAATTTTGGACAAAAAGAGTGGTTTCATCGCTCCGAGCGGTTTCTGTAGGTGTCTCAGGGGGCTTCTGTGTGAGTGTGTAGGACGTGTGCAGGCAGGCATGGTTCATCAGTTTCTGATTTGGGATGGCGAGCATGAAAACATGACATATGGACTCACCAGATTTTATGTTTTGCATTTCTTACAGCTGAAAAAATAGTGAAATTTCCCAGATGTCACTGGATCGATTTCCAATCTGATTTTAATCATCATAATTTTTGCAACCTGAATTATTATTGAAACACTGACATTTGAACAAAACAGTAACAAAAAACAAAACTACTATAATCATCTTTAAACCTTTCAGAAATTGCGTTACTGTAAGAAAATACCTTAAATCAGCTCTGCTTTCTGTACAGCAAGATCTTACTGTGATGAGCAGAATAGATAAAGCAAAACTTTGTGAAACGTAGACATAAATATTTTTTAGAAATATTCTAATATAATAAAATATTTTTGCATACAAACGTAAATGTCTGAATTCAATATTTAAATATCTCTCGCTACTTGTTGTACTACTTACTGAAAGTAAATATTATGGTGCAGAACATCCTGAGAGTCTTGAGAATTAAGGCTAGCAGAGCTGAGGGGATGAAATCTGATCACAATCACATACTAAACTACATCAGATATCCAGGTTATTTCACACCCAGCCTGAGCGTGTTCCTCGCTCTCCTCTGTATTACTGTTCATGCCCTCAGGTCAGGTTCTAGATCAGTAGGTGCAGAACTTGTAGAGCTATTCTGTAGCAGAACCTACAGCACATTCAAGACGAGAAAGTCATTACTGTATTGAAAAGCTTCTGCTCTCAGCCCGGCGATGTGAAAAGACCTTAAGATGTTAGCTAGCTAGTTCAGTTTTCCTCATGATAATTAAACTGGTACTATCCACACTAACATTAGCTAGCTCCTTATGCTAATGACTAAGAGGGAAGCTAGTGTAGACGCTGCGCTAGCCTGACATAATAAGATAAGATAAGATAGTCCTTTATTAGTCCCGCAGTGGGGAAATTTACAGTGTAACAGCAGAAAGGGATAGCAGGACACTCAGTTACAAAAATTTAGATAAATAAATAATTTAAAGGATAAAAAGGATAAAGGTGCACGTATTCGTCACTGTACAGTGTGGACTGTACAGCGAAATGTGTCCTCCGCATTTAACCCATCTGGTAGTGAATACACACTCACACACACACGTGTTAGGGGCAGTGAGTACACACACACACCCAGAGCGGTGGGCAGCCAACTCCAGCGCCCGGGGAGCAGAGAGGGTAAAGGGCCTTGCTCAAGGGCCCAACAGTGGCAGCTTGCCGAGCCCGGGAATCGAACCCACAACCCTGTTATCGATATCCCGGCGCTCTAACCGCTGAGCCACCACTGCCCCAGTCTATACACACAATATAGATAAGAATTAAAAAAGCAATAAACAATATTATTTACAGCAAAAGACTCTTAATTGCACATGGGGGGGGGGATATTGCACATAGTATTCCCTGAACATGAACATGTGTGTGTAGTTAAGTGTGTGTGTATGTGGTCCGCTGGGAGCAGTGCTGGTTGTGTAGTCTGACGGCAGCAGGAAGGAAGGACCTGCGATACCGCTCCTTCACACACTTGGGGTGAAGCAGCCTGTCGCTAAAGGAGCTGCCCAGTGCTGCCAGAGTCTCTCTGCATGGGGTGGGAGCTGTTCTCCAGCATGGATGCCAGCTTGGTTGTCATCCTCCTGTCTCCCACCACCTGCACTGGGTCTAAGAAGCACCCCAGGACAGAGCCGGCCCTCTTTATGAGTTTGTCCAGTCTCTTCTTATCTGCCGTCGAGATGCTACTGCCCCAGCAGACCACTCCATAAAAGATGGCAGATGCCACCACTGTGTCGAAGAACGTCCTCAGGAGCGCTCCCTGCACTCCAAAGGACCTCAATCTCCTCAGCAGGTAGAGTCTGCTCTGCCCTTTCTTGTAGAGAGCTGCAGTGTTGACTGACCAGTCCAGTTTGTTGTTCAGATGAACACCCAGGTATTTATAAGAGTCCACACTCTCGATGTTCATACCGCGGATGTTCACTGATGGAGGGGGGTGTCTGCACCTGCGGTAATCCACCACCAGTTCTTTGGTTTTTCCAGCGTTTATCTGCAGATGGTTCTGCAGACACCAGTCCACAAAGTCCTGAAGAAGTTCTCTGTACTCGCTGTCCTCCTCATTGGATATGAGGCCGACGATCGCTGAGTCATCAGAGAACTTCTGGAGGTGACAGGTCGGTGAGCTGTACATGAAGTCAGCAGTGTACAGGGTGAAGAGGAACAGTGCCAAGACCGTTCCTTGAGGGGCTCCTGTGCTGCTGACCACCAAGTCAGAGACACAGTCCCGTGCCCTCACATACTGTGGTTGGTTGGTGAGGTAGTCCAGTATCCAGTTTGACAGGTGACTGTCCACTCCACAATGTCCCAACTTGTCCTTTAGAAGCCCTGGCTGTATGGTGTTAAAAGCACTGGAGAAATCGAAGAAGGTGATCCTCACAGTGCTGCCGGGCTTCTCCAGGTGAGAAAGAGCTCTGTGTAGAAGATAGATGACAGCATCATCCACCCCGACACCAGGCTGGTAGGCGAACTGAAGAGGGTCCATGGATGGGCTCACCAGAGGGCGGATGTGGTTGAGGACCAGCCTCTCCAGTGACTTCATCAGATGGGAAGTCAGTGCCACCGGCCTGTAGCTGTTTAGGTCCTTTGGGTGCTGTGTTTTGGGCACAGGTACCACACAAGATGTTTTCCACAGCTGTGGTACTCTTCCCAGTTTCAGGCTCATGTTGAACATATGCTCAACTACCCTGCACAGCTGATCAGCGCAGGACTTGAGGAGCCTGGCACTGATTCCATCAGGACCTGTAGCTTTCTTAGGCTTGATCTTCCTCAGCTCATTTCTCACCTGGGTTGTTGTGAAGGACAGGTTGGAGCAGGGGGGCTGGGTGCTGGAATGTGTGAATGGGTGGTTGATGCTGCCAGACGATGAGCCATTAGGGGATGATGATGGTGATGATTGTGAGCCAGAAGTTCTGAGAGAAGAAGAAGGGGGAGGGCAGCATGATGGTAGTGCTGCTGAGTGGGGATACAGCAGGGGTGTCTGTGTGGGGGCAGGGCTAGGTGATTGATCAAATCTGTTGAAAAATAGATTGAGATCATTCACCCACTTCTGGTCCCCCGCCACCTGGGAGTTGGACTTTGTGTGGCCAGAGATGGTTTGAAGGCCTTTCCACACTCCCCTGATGTTGTTCTGCTGCAGCTGTTCCTCCAGCTTCCTCTTGTAGCTGGCTTTCCCCTCCCTGATCTTCCTTCTCAGTTCCCTCTGCACAGCTTTCAGCTTGTCACCAGATCTGAAGGCCCTCTTTTTCGCTTTTAGGAGAGCCTTTATATCTGGATTAATCCATGGCTTGTTGTTGGAAAAACACTGAACAATCTTGGTGGGCACGGTGTTATCCACACAGAAGTTGACGTAGTCCGTAATGCAGTGAGTGAGATTGTCAATGTCCTCCCCATTAGGATCACACAGTTCTTCCCACACCGTTGTTTCGAAGCAGTCCTTCAGAGCCTCCTCAGACTCCTTAGACCACTTCTTCACTGTACGGGTGACAGCTGGTTCCCTATGTACAATGGGTTTGTACACAGGCAGAAGATGAACCAGACAGTGATCAGATCTTCCAAGGGGAGGGAGAGGTGACGAGTTGTATGCCTCCTTTGTGTTGGCAAAAAACAGGTCCAGTGTTTTCATGAAATGCATTACTTTTATAGTTTAAGACAGAGCTAGCTAGTGCTACCTAGCTAGTTACATTTTCCTCATGATAATTAAACTGGTACTATCCATACTAACATTAGCTAGCTCCTTATGCTAATGACTGGAAAGGTAAGCTAGTGTAGACGCTGCGCTAGCCTGACATAATGGAAATACTTAGTTTTATAGCTAGTGCTACCTAGCTAGTTCCTTTTTCCTCATGATAATTAACCTCGTACTATAGCTAGGCTAGCTAGTGTGTACGCTGCTTTAGCCTGAAAGTATCTGAACAGTAAAAGTAATGAATTTCCATTAACAGCTGAAGACATATTTAGCTAGGTAGCTAACGCTAGCTAAAATCTTCAGTCACAACCAGGCATTTTGCCTCAGTAATATAAAGTTAATTTAGTAAATGTTTGAAATTAATCAATATTCAGTTAGAACTGGTTTATATGATCAATAATCAATCAGAAACTGGACGTTTTTACATTAGGCAATGTTTTTTTTACCTCAGAAACTGCAGTTAGCAGTTAGCTAGCAGTTAGCTGTGAACGTCCGTTGGAGTATCAGCGTTAGAAACCAGCAGCTTTCATCGATATTTTAATGCTAATCCAACTGTTTACTGAAATTATTAAATTAATATTTTTTTTATTTCATTCTAAGTAGGGACGTCCAGATCAGACTATTTTGCCCCACCGAAACGATCCGAGTCTCTCGATGCTGAGTTTCAGTCAATATCGATCCAATCTCTGTGTTTGTATAATTAATTCAGCTCCACAGTTTAGATCAGACGAGCTGCTGTTTAATCCAATCAGTAAAATCCCAATATTTTAATATCAGTTTCTATAATCAGACCAGTCTGACTCTCCTCTCTGACCAATCAGCTCCCAGCTCCTTTACAACACCGCAGTCTAATCACTTCCTGTGTGTGTGTGTGTGTGTGTGTGTAGTGGTACACACTCTGGGCTGGTATCTGTGGTTGTTGGTCTACTGGTGTGTAATAACTGGTTTATAGTGGGTGAATTTGTGCTGTGAATTAGGTTTCTATAGCGTATGTGTGTGTGTTAGCATTAGCACTAGCATTAGCATTATCGTTCGAAAATAGGTATAATATGATATTGTAATAATTATGTAAATATTTATTACATTTATAAATAATATAATAAAATAAAATAATATTTATTTATGAAATAATTATTTATTAATCACCCCCTGGTGGATTATGTGTGTACAGCAGGCACCAGATAAATACACCTATACACAATTTATTTATTTTATTATTTAAACAATGTTGTGTTCTGCATATTTTTTATAATCTTTTATATATATTATAGTTTCTTTAAAGGTTTGAAACTCAAGTGTGGTTTAATTTCTTTTTTATATTTAAATATATATTATATATATATATATATATATATATATATATATATATATATATATATATATATATATATATATATATAATTTCTAACCATTTGTCAGAAGGTCAAATAACCAAAACTCAAGACTTTAAAGGGTTAATTCTTTAAGAAAGCCCTGTTAACATCTTTTCCTCTATCCCCTGTTTATATGTGTGTGTGTGTGTGTGTGTGTGTGTGTGTGTGGTTGAGTGTGTCGGCCGTCTATATGTTGTGAGTATTTACCATAACAAAGCGCTCCATTTAGTAAAGAGCATGCTGGGTATTTACAGGCCCAGGGCCATATCATGCTGATGGTTCATATAAAGGTCAGCTCTTTTATTTCCAATCTCTCCGAGCTGTACGGTCATTATCCATTCAGCTTCTGTACGGTCACCCATCTACACCCCATCTGCCTTCATCAGTACACATGTAACAATCCCCATTTCCATCATCTGATGCACGAACATTAAAGCAGCAGACCTGTAAGCATCTCACTTAATACCCCTCTTAAATGTAGGCACTGGAGCTACACTACATGTCCAAATGTTTGTGGACACCCCTTCTACTTTAAGTTGCACCCATTGCTGATCCACCCATGGACACAGGTAGAGACATACTGCCAATAGAATAATAGGACTCTCTGGAGCTGATGAACATCATGACCCTATTGGCTCCATGCTGCCTAATAATGCCAGGCGTGGGCTGTTAGATAAATAAAGCCCCCCAGCATTGAGGAGCTGTGGAGCAGTTGAGGAACTGTGTTCTCTGGAATGATGGATGGTGGTGGAGCTCCATCCAGTACTTTTTGGGATGAGTTGGGAATGATGAGGTGGGGTGGTGATCATCATCATCATCCAACATCCTGACTTCAGAGCAGAGTGCAGAAAAGCTGCTGCTGCTGGTAGAGCTTAGATCAAAGGGGGACCGGCTCCTTATTAATACAGCCTATGGGTTTAGAATGGGACGTCCTGTAGGTGGAATGTGGAGACGTCCCAATACTTTTGTCCAAATGTTGATGATTGATTACATACATGATGATGTATGTAAACTTCCAAGCTCCGACTTAGCACGGGACATGTCTTGGCTGATGGAGCACCTGTAGGGTGGTTGGGTGAACTCCTCCTTTGGGTGAAGGATACGTCCTTCCAGGCAGGCCTCGTCGCGGTCGGTGGAGATGTGGGTGATTTCTGCTCTCGTCCTTTTCTATTACAGCACTGATTTGTCCTGTTTGACTGGTCATTACTGCGCTTTTTACACGCTCGCCAGCTATGCTCCCTGAGTAATAACTGCAGTTTCCCTTAATTTCCACAGTAAGTGCCGGGGGAGCGGGCCGGTGACAGCCCTGGCTCTATACTGAGCAGAATGCAGTCAGATTCTCATCAAATGGAGCTAAAATAGGACGGGCTGAAGGTTATTCAGCGCCACACCAGAAGCATGAGTTTAAATAAAGTGTGTTTTCAGTGTCCGACATCGTACGAGGTTGTAATGAAGACGGAGACGGACAGCGGACCAAGGAAATGACAGCGTTTACTGAGTGGCTTGGGGAATAGAGTAGCACTGGACGTTACACGAGGACTGTATTCACCCGTGGAGGCTCACAGTTACTGCTGCGCTACTTGGATGTAATTAGGTGATGTAATTACAGAGTGAAATACTTAATTACATCGTTCCCAGATAGCAAATTTGATTCGGCCCACAAACCTGGGCCACATCTGGCAGTTACTGGCCCACATACTGCAGAGAATGATGCCAGCTGCTTATTCATTCATGAATTCACTCAGGGCTACAAAGAGACACAAGGTGGGAACACTAATGACTGGGCGGGGCTAAGGGCGGAGACAAGGGCGTAGACAAGCGTAGACACAAAGATAGACTCTTAGATATTAATGCCTATTCCTTTAGAATGGGATGTCCCTATTGCGAAAATCGGATGCTGTTATTTAACACTTCCCCTGAGAACCTGAGAACCCCAGTAAAACTCACTCTCTCGCTCGCTCTATCTCTCTCTCTCTCTCTCTCTCTCTCTCTCACACACACTCTCGTTCTCCCTCTCCTCCTCATTGTGTTATGATGGATGGGAAGCTAAAGGCTAACCGAAGTGTTTAGCTTTAATGAAACGCTGCAGGTGTTTATGGTGATGGTGGTGGTGGTGGTGGGGGTGGGTGAGAGATAATAGGGAGTCAGCCAGTCAAACAAACACACACACACACACACACACACACACAGTGGCTAAGTTAAATTAAAAAAATAAAAAAAAATTAAAAAATCCAAAAATAAAGACACACGTCTTCTATTCAAATTCTACTATATGATTCATTTGAATACTGAATCAAACACTCAGCCATGGTGGATTAGCTGTGATTCTTTACAAAATTTGTTTTATACATGTTCTTTGTCAAATACATGGAAATTTTCATATTTTAAAGTATTTTATAAAGAATTTTATTTAAGGATGAGCTTGTCTAATCACAGCCAATCACAGCTAATCCACCATGGCTGAGTGTTTGATTCAGTATTCAAATGATCATATAGTAGAATTTAACCCCCTCACACTCTTATTAGGCTTATTAGTCAAGTCAAGTCAAGTCAGATTTATTTGTAGAGCTTTTTACAACTGTTGTCGTCACAAAGCAGCTTTACATAATTAGTAATTAGTAAAAGACAGAAAAAAAAGAAGAAAGAAGAAATAACGCAAGACATGATGGATCAAAGACCCCCAGTGAGCAGACCCCAACGCCGACAGTGGCAAGGAGAACCTCCCTCAGAGCTGGAGGAAGAAACCTTGGGAGGAGCCAAGACTCACAAGGGGGACCCGACCCGTCCTCCTCTGATCAGCACTATTTATTAATTATTAATAAAAATGACCAAACCAGATACAGCAGATAGTTAATAGTGGTGATATTATTAATAGTGCAGATGGTTTATTAGAGTCCATTCAGGTTTGAACATGGTCAGGTGGTAGGAGGGTGTGCAGCTGGTCTGGTATGGGTGGTGGTGGGACTGGTAGGTGGCAGCTGGTCTGACGCAGGTGGAGGGGACCTCAGCAGGCAGTCTTCCAGCAGGTCAGGCTGGGTGACCATTTACTCTGAGAAGGTAAAAAGAGAGAGAGGTAGGGTAAGTGTAGAACTCAGACTGGTGGGGGCAGGGCTATTCTCCGCTAAAAAAAGCTGTTTAAGGGGTTAAATAGAAGAAGTGCACCTTCATTTTTGATGGCGTGCCTTAAAGAATCATCTCCAGCGGTCAGTCAAGTCACTCACTAATTGCATGAACCCTTCAAACCCTAAAGGCCTGTATGTGGACCCATGCCGCAGAGCCACGCCTTCAGCAGTATTATGCATATCAGTCAGATGTCAGTGACATACAGTGTTCTAGCAGTTCTAGCAGTAGTGGTAGAGTAGTAGATCCTACATTAGGAGTAATACGTCCAAGGGGGGTCAAGAGGTCATCCAGGGCTAGAGGTATTTGCTTGCCGCTGTGTTTGAGCTCCATTTCCATCTCGTTTAGCTTCTGTCAGGACTTGTTGTTTGGTTAATCTCCGCACAGCATTTGTGTCGCAGTCAATGCATGCCCATGACCACTGAATTTTCCCATGGGCTACATTTAATGCTACCTCTATTTCTCCCTTGGTCGCCCTTATCTCACCTCTCCACTGGCTCTAAAATAGCCTCAGTGGGTCTATAAATGGCTGATGCAAGTGTGTGTTTATTGCTTCCTTCTTTTTTAGGCCACAAGGTGGAAAGGTCAACCTCAAGTACCAACTCCTGAGCACTCTGTGAGTCCATCATTTCCTTGTTAAGCTCAATGAAAGACACTGTAATCTGTAATTTAACAAAAAGAACCCAGGACAAAAGTATTGGGACACCTGCTCATTGACTGCTTCTGAAATCAAGGCTATTAAAAAGAGCTGATCCTGGATTTGCTGGAGTAACTGTCTCTACTGTCCAGAGAAGAAGACTTTCTACTAGATTTTCAAGGAGGAGCACTGCTGTGAGGATTTGATTGCATTTAGCGACAAGAGCATTGTCAGTGAGGTCAGGATGTTGGATGATTGATCACCACCCCACCTCATCCTCATCGTCCCCAACTCAGTATCCCAAAAGTACTGGATGGAGCTCCACCAACAGTTCTTCCACTGCTCCACAGCTCAACCCTGGGGGGCTTTATACCCCTCTAGCCCACTCTAGCCTGGCATTATTAGGCAGCATAGTGCCGATAGGTTCATGATGCTGAGTCCTATTCTATTGGCAGTACTTCAGTACTACACAAGCCTTGTGTGTGTGAGTGTGTGCATTTGCACATCTCAATCAGCAATGGGTGCAACTAAAAGTAGCTGAATGCATTCATTAGAAGGGGTGTCCACAAACATTTGGACATACAGTGTAGCTCCCAGTGTTGGTCACATCTTGGTCACATGGAGAAGTCTACACAGATTAGCATCAGCCCACTGGAACAGGGGTCTCCTCATTGTACCGGAACTCCGTGCGGGCTCCAGAGCGTTTGGGTGGATGGCGCTGACCGTGCACTTCCGTGAGCTGTCCAGCTGAAGAAGGCCTGGAGCCATGAAGGCTAAGAAGGTGAGTAATGACGTACATTGCATTAGATCATCAGATCCAAGCAGGCAAATACTCTCATTTGCTCACTTTGTAAGGACGCTGACCCCAATACACACTCACAGGACTGTAGGAATACATATTAATATATTTACATATATATATATATATATATATATATATATATATATATATATATATATATACACACTGCCTACTCTCAGCGTATTAGGCTGATTGTAAACCTGTGTTTGCTGCTGAATAGAACTGCCTGCACTATGCTCCTCTTTATACGTTCTTCGTACAGCCTCAAAGCACATTAATCACACTTCATTATGAGGCCCTCGTTACCCATACTCTAGAACTAATAACACGGCCCTCCGCCATGCCTTATGTATGAAGTGCATTATATCCGAAGAAGAGCTCCTTTCATGGGCTCATTTACATTCGAACTCTGTGCTAGCATAATGGCTATTTATGGTACAGCTTTTGCATGCTAAATAAAATGTTATTAACTCCGGCGAATGCATGTAACGGGGTGGTACACGCAAGCTGAATAATAAGGTAAGCCATGCCTCCGTGAATGGTTTTCGAAGAGGAGCAGCCATCCCACCAGTATATGTACGTTAACTGACCCGGTGGCGACTCAAGGACTGGACGACTGGGAGGGCATCAGGTTTAAGGTAGCGAACAGCATCTATTTTGGACCTACAACAGCAGCTTAATGCGCGTAACGGGGTGGTAAATGTATGCCGAATAACAGTACACCGGCTGGTGGTTCCGATATTGGTTTCTGGAGACAGGCAATGATCAAATTTGGGGCAAGGACTGGACGACTGGGAGGGCATTAGGTTTAAGGTAGAGAACTCTCTAGAATTTTTAAAAGGGGTAAAACGACAATGCTTCTCTACTTGATGTTTGAAAACCTCAAGTATCTGAATTAATCAGAAGGGGTGTCCACAAACATTTGAATGTATAGTGTATGAGATAACAGTGAAAAGAAAGGTCTACTTTGGCTTTGATTGATTGAACAGCATCTATTCTGGACCTACTACAGCAGCTTAATGCGTGTAACGGGGTGGTAAATGTATGCCGAATAACAGTAAGCCAGCTGGTGGTTCTATTATTGGTTTCTGGAGATGATCAAACTTGGGGTAAACGTCTCACCAGTGTATAATAGCTGAGCCAGTGGTGACTCCAGGACTGTACGACTGGGAGATCATTGGGTGGTCAGTCCATACATTTCAATTCCATGTACAGAAACATACAGTTGTCTCTTCTAAACAGATAAAATGACCAGGGAGATGAGCTAACAAGACCAGCATCTTTACTGGACCTACAGCAGCAGCTTAATGCGTGTAACGGGGTGGTAAATGCAAGCGTTAATGCTTTCTGAGGATAAGCTGTGATCCAACACTGGGTAAACATCTCAGCAGTGTATAAAAACTGACCCAGTGGCGATTTTAGGACTGTACAAATAGGGGGGGGTTGGGTTGGGTGGCCAGTCAATGAACCAAAAATAATGATCAAAAATGACCCAGAAAGGAGGCCTATTCCAATGCTTCCTTTGATATGTGAAAACAAATTAGAGTGCGGTCCTCGGATGAATGGACATCTCAGCAGTAGTGTATTTTTACACACAGACCAGAGACTGGGCTGAGAACAACAACACTGAAGTTCATCACAATCTCCTGTGAAGCAGAAGTTAGCCAGCCAGCCAGTCATTCTCTGGAATTTCGGTGAAGGTCCCTTTGTGAAGACAGAACAGGGACAAATTACACAACCATTCAAGCTTATCATGCTCAGAAAGATCACATGGGGTTGATGGTCTTGTGATGAAATGGCTAATGTCTGTTTTTGGTATGCTAGCAAAAATGATTGTACAAATCATCTTACAATGATCGTAGCACTTTCGCGTCAGATGTTGCTGTTTTCGGCACAATGGCAAATATTTGTGGGTAAAATTTTGATAAAAATTGATCTGAAAGTAAAAGTCGGGCAGTGGTGGCTCAGCGGTTACAGCTCTGGGCTGTTGATAACAGGGTTGTGGGTTCGATACCCGGAGCTCGGCAAGCTGCCACTGTTGGGCCCTTGAGCAAGCAAGCCATTCAAAGTGTGTTCACTACCATAGATGGGTCAATTAATGAAGTACAAATACTTTACTACAGTAGAAATGTTGGTTCTTTAAACTTTACTGGAATAATTATTTATTTTTCAGCGACTTTTTACTTCTACTTCTGACATTTTCACCCACTTCTCTGAACTTTCTCCTCCTTACATTGTAAAAACAGCCTCATTACTCCTATTTCATCTCCCTTAGTTTTCATTCCGGCTCGTCATCAATAAAAACCCTCTCCAGATAAATCTCTCCATCCGGAAAGTGTGAGTCTGACTGTGATTGGATGAGAAGTATAAACAGACACCATTCTGACTCCCTATTGGTTTATAAGAGATCCATCACACCTGCACACGTCCCGTCACTCTCCAGCGAGCTCACAGCAGACGTCTGTAGTGTAGTATGAAGACTGTGTCCGTGGCAGAGACTCAAGAGAGCTGCAGTGAAACGTCCCGACTGAGCCCCACATTTACATTCCAATAAAGCTTATTGATCACATTTACATTCCAATAAAGCTTATTGATCAAACGCCTCTGAAGACTGACTTTCTGCAGCTTTACAGAACTTCTAGACAACGACTCCTCATATTTTCCTCCATGAAGCTCATGTTAATGCTCAGAAGAGCACAGAGACGCTCCTTTAATAGAGCTGATATTACTGAAATGCTTCATTTTCAATGGGCAGATCTGCAGCTGAAACAGGAGCCTAGTGCAGCCCAACATTTTTAACATTAACATTTTAATAGATCATTCTCCTCATTATGACTTTTAGAGAAATGGGTTTTGGGGGGGGGGCACTATAGACCCCTGTGGCGCGGCCTAAGCTTTCGGTCTTTGTTTTCCTTCCATTAATTTTTACTTTTACACTTTTACTGGAGTAAAAAGATTAAGTTGATACTTCAGCTTCTACAGAAGTATTTTAAAACCTAGTATCTCCACTCATTTCTACCTGAGTGATGAATGACAATACTTTTGACCCCTTTGCAGATGGGGTCACATTTCGCTGTACATATTAGTACAGTGACAAATACGTGCACCTTTACCTTGTGTTTTAATATATGTTTTAATATTTTGAGAAAAAGGAAGATAATATTGTCTCTATTTGAAGCGTGTGAAGAGACTTTGATGATTTCACTTCCTTAAGATTATGTCCAAAAGATCAAACCATTATTGCTACAGGGGCAGAAATGACAGTGTTACAGGGTTGAAGGAGAGATTGAGGGACAGTTGGAAATTTAGAGATTTTATATTTAGAGAAATCATAAATAGTTGATAGTTAATAATTTTTGTAATGTTAATTATTATGTTAATAATAATCTGTTAATCATTTTTATATATTTTTAATAGTCTATGCAACTGCAGTGTCAATCAGTGTCAATCAATGTCAATCAATGAGGGCATAACAACTTCAAATGTTAAGCTATTACATGATGTGAGTCAGTTACATAAGCTATATGTCTGAATATTTGTGGACACCCCTTCTAATGAATGCATTCAGCTACTATATGTTGCATCCATTGCTAAGGACTCTCTGGAGCAGATCAACATCATGAACTTATTGGCACCATGCTGCTGCCTAATGCTGCCAGGCGTGGGCTAGAGGGGTATATATAAAGCCCCCCAGCATTGAGGAGCTGTGGAGGAGTGGAAGATGAACTGTGTTCTCTGGAATGATGGATGATGGTGGTGAAGCTCAATCCAGTACTTTTGGGATGAGTTGGGGAGTTGGGGATGATGAGGTGGGGGTGGTGATCATCATCATCATCATCATCCAACATCCTGTTATCACTAGCACTCTTGTCGGTAAATGCAATCAAATCCTCACAGCAATGCTCCTCCTCCAGAACGTATTCTTCTCTGGACAGTAGAGACACAGTTAGCAGACAGCCCTGGGTCTCTCTGAAGCTCCCCTGAGGTGCCTGGCAGTCATAGATCCCTTGGTAGTGGCCCCCACTGCTCAGGTCAGGTCAGTCATCCATCCTGACATGACGTCCTGTATAATAACATCCAGAAGGTCTACCATTCACATACTGATCCTTCTTCCATCAAGATGACAGCAAGGACTGTCAATATCGAATATTAATGCGTTCTATCAAACTATCCTGGAAGCAGTTTGGCTAGAAGGTCTCCAGCCGCAATTATTAAACCCATGAAGTATTTAGCCTTTGAGGCATCAGTGATATGATCTGACTGCAGTACCTGTTATTTTTTATTTTTTACCTAGCATTTACATTCCCGAAGCCACCCGTTCATAAAATTACCACCGCACCTGGAATCAGGGTCATAAAACTCCTTTCTTCAAGCCTATTGCACTTATTAGATAACGCCTCATGAATTTCAATGGAGCCAATGCATCATTGCAGCAGCGGCAGCAGCGGCAGAGACTGAAGTTCAGCTCAATTACGTTCATCGTTACCACCCTGACAGCCATATGATGAGATGTCTCCGCGGGCCAAGAGGGCGTCCGCTACGGCCGAACATTAAAGCCGAATGAAGACGTGGCTGATAAGGCATTCGTCTCATTAGCTAGCACTAGTTGTCCCAGGGAGAGAACCTGACAAGGCTGTCAGGGATGGAGCGGGAGGGTCCTAACATCAGCACTTCAGGGTGCAGTTCGGGAGCGGGCCAGGACGTCCAGATTTACATTACCTGAACTTGGTCAAAAGGTGGCAAATCCAGGTCTCTGGATTTCTTCAGAAAAATATAGTTATTTAAATGGTTCTTTCAGTGATTGTATAGAAGAACCACTTTTGGTTACATTAGGAACTCTTGTATGATGCCATACAAGAACCAATTTCTTGTCCATAAAGAACCATGTTTTTAATAGAGGTGTATAAATGTGAAGAACTTTTTCAAGGTCTGAAGAACCATCACTTGATGTTCTCCAGAAAAATAATGGGGCTTCAAAACGGTCAACGTTCTTTAAGTGATGCCATAGAAGAGCCACTTTTGGTTTAATAAAGAATCACTGTGAGAAGAACCGTTTGAAGGCTTGAAGAACCAAAACTTGATGTTAGGTGCTTTGAATGGTTCTTTGAGTGATAAAGAACCATGTTTGGAACAGAGATGTGTAAGTGTGAAGAACCTTTTCAAGGTCTAAAGAACCAAAGGTTCTTCATAGCGTTCTTTAGTTGAAGCCATAAAAGAGACACTTGTGGTTCTATAAAGAACCGTGTTTATGATAAAGAGGAGGGAGAGAACCTGACAAGGCTGTCAGGGATGGAGAGGGAGGGTCCTAACATCAGCACTTCAGGGTGCTGTTCGGGAGCAGGCCAGGACGTCCAGATTTACATTACCTGAACTTGGTCAAAATGTGGCAAATCCAGGTCCAGAGGAGCCATCAACTGATGTAAGGTGGTTCTATGACACCATAGAAGAACCACTTTTGGATGTATAAAAATGTGTGTGTAATAGAGATGTGGGAAGAACATTGTAAAGATCTGTGAGCATACTTGGTCCGTAAAGAACCATGTTTGTAATAGAGAAGGTCTGAAGATTCATCACTTGATGTAAGGCGCTTTACCTGGTTCCATTCTTGTCTCCATGAAGAACCATGTTTGTTAATGAGATGTATGAGTGGAAAGAACCTTGTAAAGGTCTGGAGACCCAATATTTCATGTGGAGTGCATCAAAGGCTTCTTTGAGTGACATTAAAGCATTCTTAGTCCATAAAGAACCATGTTTATAAAGAGATCTGAAGAACCATCACTTGACGTTCTTCAGAAAAATAAAGGTGCTTCAACTGATTCTTCAAGTGAAGCCATAAAAGAACCATATTCATAAAATGGATGAGTCCGTTAAATGTGTTTTCACAAAGCCCTCCATGCTTCACCTCACGTAGGAACCCTCCAGAAGACGGAAGGGAACGTAGCTGGAATTTCAGGTCAACAGAACCATCGGTCTCTCTTGATGTAGGGAAACGCCTCGCCGACTTTAATGCGTATTTACACGTAAACAGGCTCTAATTTTGGCTCAGATTGGCGATGTTTACATTCCTCATGAAATGAATGAGAGGGTGAGACCCGTGTGCTGGAACCGTCCGGCTCAAGGTCACGCTTTGGATGTGGAAGTGGAGAGTGGACGTTTCCTGTCCAGCGGTCCTAAGTTGCTTTAAGGGCTTAGCGCAAATTATTTGTAGCTTTTGTCGTAATGGTGAAACCTCTGAACACCAAACCTAATGCTAAAGCTAAAGCAGGCATGTTGATGCTCATGCAGGCCCCACCTCCAACTTCCAAGCCTTACTGATCTGCTGCTAGGTGTCCAGATAACACAGGACATCTTCAAAGGTCTTGTGGAGGTCCATGCCTCAATGGGTCAGAGCTGTTTTGGTGGTTGGTGTGGAGCAACAGATAACACCGATACCTGCCACTGAGCTACCACACCATGTTGAAGACTGGGGTTCGATTCCCGGTCTGGGTGACTATGCTGCGCTACACCAATAAGAGTTCTTGAGACTCCTAATACTACACTGACCCACCACTGTATTACGAGTAACCTTGTAAGTCACTCTGTATAAGAGCGTCAGCTAAGTGTCATAAATGTGGTGGCATGAGGGGACCTATGCGATATTATTATTATTTTTTAAAATAATTAATAATATTATCATTTTATTTTCCATTCATTCTATTCATTGTTATCATTGTAATTATTGTATTGTATTACTGTGCTGTATTGTGTAATTGCTACTGGCTGCTAAATTTCCTTCCTTCCTGTCTATCTAGTGGTGTGGTTCTAATGTTATGGCTGATTGCTGTACAGTACAATGTATTTGGCACATTTAGGAAACTTTGCTCCATAAGAGTGGTAAAGGTAAAGCTACTGTTTCTCCAACCAGTCCAGAGAGTCTGAAAGGCTGGTTTTAGCACCAGTGGAGAGTGAGTGTGTGTGTGTGTGTGTGTGTGTGAGTGTGTATATGTGTGTGTGTAAGTGGGGAACATTGTTTATCAGATCTGGAGACTTGGCTGGGAGCCATTCTGCTGTATGTTTTCTGACTGCTGTAAGTACCCAGTGATTTACACTGCAGAATTCCTCAGTGACCAAATACTAGTTCCCAGACTTCCATATGCTTTAGCGATTATGCTAAAGCACACGTGTCTTTGGCTCAGTCAGTAATTGTTTTCTTTCCCTGCAGATCAAAACACACAGCAGTTCTTTCTTTCTTTCTTTTCCCTCAAGCAGTTATTCCACAACACCTCTATCACACCAGGGTAAAGCTCTGTAGCCTAAAAGACCTCCTTAACCTTTTTTTGGTTTTGTTTACATTCCTTGCTAGGTGTCCAGATAACACAGGACATCTTCAAAGGTCTTGTGGAGTCCATGCCTCAATGGGTCAGAGCTGTTTTGATGGCATGGAGGACCTGCGCAATAGCTGCAGAGAGCTGGGGAACCAGCCGCAGAACCATAAATGGTTAGGTCGACCAAACCTAGAGACGCAAAGTGGAAGAGGGTCGCCTAGCTATAGCGAGAGTCGCGTATGTATCCATGGAGCATGTGAAAGCGCCTCGCAAAACCTGGCGAAAGAAGCAAGGTCCACTAGTGGACCTGAATTGTGAACTCTTGGGCTACCTCGAGGCTCTAAACCTACATCCAATTCTCGGCCAGGAGCTTGACTACAAGTACCCCCAGCCTCAGGTGAAACACATTAAACAAACAAGACGTGATGAACCTGAATCGAACACATGTGAACGTAACTGAACCGAATCATTATATCAAACATGAACGGAAACGCAACAAAATTCCTCCCTGTGAGCCTGTGGACGGCGGCTCTGAATCGCCCCATGTTAGGGCACGATACTGAGGGGCTGACAGTATTGTGTAATTGCTACTGACTGCTAAACATCCTTCGGGATCAATCAAGTATCTATCTAACTTTCTATCTTATATAGTGGCATGGTTTTAATGTTATGGCTGATTTCTGTACAGTACAATGTATTTGGCCTATTGAGGAAATTTTGTTCCATAAGAGTGAAGGTAATAAAGCTTCATAGCCTTTTTACATCCCTTGTGAAATTAATGTAAGAACCTTAAGCTGTAACCATCCAGCCCTGATGGCCCTGAAGGTCGTGCTCAGGTTGTGTGAAGAAAGTGTAGGGTTTTATCGTTGGTTTCTTCACCCTCTGTTCAGTTCTCGCAAACTTTCTCAGACATCATGAAATCCACCAGTCACAGTCTTATGTTTCTGCTGTTGGACTGTTAAAGGCCAAGCTGATAGGTCGGTTTTGTCCGGATTTTAGATGATCTAAGTTGGTCTCTGATGGTCAAGATGGATGAAAAGTTGCTTATCCAGGGGAAAACCTACCCTATACTGGAAACCTCTTGACCAGCATAATGTGTGTTATCAACATGATCGACTAGCTGGTCTATCTAGATGACCAACTTGACTAGGCCGGTCAACAAACAGGTCACTGCGGCTGACTAGTTTGGTAAAACTGGTAGACCAGCGTGTTCATGCTGGTCAACTGCTTTGGTAATGTGGGTAGACCAGCTAAATCCTGTGCTGGTAAAGAGCCAAGCTGGTCAACCACCTTAACCAAAGGCCTCCTAGTAACTTCAGTTTTTGCAAATGTGTTTTGCTGTTGGAATGGTGATACCAAGCCGACAGGTCTACTGTATCCCAGAAACTACAACGTTTTCATAAACATCAATAGGTGATGTGTTCTTGAAAATGATCAAGTAACTGCTTTGGTAAATAAAAAGTGAAGAGCCTTCTTAAAGTTTTACAGGACCTCCATATAACATAATGGTTCTATGCCGGCACTGCCCAAAGTGTGACCTGAGGAAGCAAAGTTGGCCCATGAGAACTTTAGATTGGACCCAACAGACTTTGGGTTTGGGTTTATATAATACTAAGCTTGTTTTATTAAAAGTAAATCCATCTGTCGAGGGATGGAGCTACATATCAGGTAGCGAGTGTCAAGAACAGTCAGTTCTTGAAGGTGATGAAGGTGTTGAAGCAGGAAAAACAGGCAAGCGTAAGAATCTGAGTCAGTTGTATCCAAGCAACTACAACGTTTTGCCCATTGTTAGGCATGTAAAGACATTAGGGCTGCTAGGTAGCTTCATTTATGGTGTGATCATCATGACTAAATTAAAAAAATTCAGAATTTGATTCTTGTCATGATACATGATTCAATTCTGATGCTGAAAATTGTATTGGAAACATAGTTTGATGTAATGTTTGGGGTTCTCAGACATCATGAAATCCACCAGTCAGTTTTATGTTTCTGCTGTTGGACTGTTGAAGTCCAAGTTGATAGATCGGTTTATCCAGTTTTAGATGGTCTAAGTTGGTCTCTAATGGTCAAGATGGATGAAAAGCTACTTATCCAGGGGAGAACCTACCCTATGCTTGACCAGCATAATGACCGTGATAGACTAGCTGGTCTATCTAGATGACCAACTTGAATGGTCATTGTCATAGTCATTGTGGCTGACTAGTTTGGTAAAACTGGTCGACCAGTGTGTCCAGGTCAACAACTTTGGTAATGTGGGTAGACCAGCTTAATCCTGTGCTGGTCAAGAGCTAAGCTGGTCAACCACCTTAACCAAAAGCCACCCAGTAACTTCAGTGTTTGCAAATTTCATACTGTTGGAATGGTGATACCAAGCTGACAGGTCTATTGTATCCCAGAAACTAAATTTTTTTCATGAACATCAATAGGTGATGTGTTTAACTGTAAAATAAACACTTTTGGTTTCTTGAAAACAATCAAACTAATTGCTTTGTAAGTTGTAGTAACATGGAGCAACATTTTAGAAGAAGCACTTTTGGTTCAATGAAAACAAGGACTGGTTCTTTGAACACTGAGAAAGTGAGAAAGTGATCTATTTACATTTATATAATCATAAGCATCCATATAAATGTATTATATTTGCTTTATCTATTAAACAAAACACACAACTTTTCTTTTCTTTTTTTCTTTACTCTTTCCTTTTTCTTAAACAGTTAAAGACACAACACTCTTACAGCATCAGCGCAACTTCGTAGCTTAAAAGTCCTTTTTTTTTAAATCTCATCAATAAACCACTTTTATACATTCAGAAATTAAAGCAGATGTTGGCTCAGTAACACGCATGAAACATCATCAGCAATAATAAATACATTTGGCAAAAATTACTACGCATTATTAACAGGGACACGGACGTAGAAAGTGCTGCATTGAAGTGATAGTTCAGAGAAAAATGAATTGTATGTGATTTAGCCCACAAATAACTGATCAAACAGCCCCGCTGAACCACCCAGCTCATGCTGGTGGCTCATTTGACAGACTCAAACTGGTCTATGATGGTCAAGGTGATGGAAAAGCTGGTCATCCAGGTGACAAAACCTTCCATATACTGGGAAACCAACTGGTTAACCAGCTATGCTTTTGACCAGCATAGCATATGTTACCAGTTGATGGTTTAGCTGGTCTATCTAACTCTCCAACGTGACCAAGCTCATCATCACGCTGCTCAAACTGGTTGACTGCTTTAGTTAAGCTGCTCAAGTATGCTGGTTGACTAGCTTGGCTAGGTTGGACCAGCTAAATCCACTGCTGGTCAAGAGCTAAGCTGGCTAGCTTTTTCAGCTTTCAGGAGGGAAGGCATGTTTGGTGTGTGGAAGGTGCCTTTATTAGCTTTTCTTTCTACAAAAAACCCATTTAGGACAGTTCTAGATAACACTAAGTCTTGATAACACAGTGTCAATGATCAAGTTTGTTGTGGCCAGCGTGTGAGGATTTAGGGGTTGTGGCCAGGGTTGTGGCCAGCGTGTGAGGGTTTAGGCCTACACCTTAGATTTAGCACCATGTCTACCAACTAGCTTCATTAGCTTTGTAGCTCCAGTGCAACACTAAACCAGCAAACCTCAGACACCAAACACGACTGGGTTCAGAGTGAGGGAGGGGGTGGTCAACCGGGTAAAGCCGGCTAAAGATTTTTCGCTGAGCTATTGCATCCCGAATGTCTCTAAAAGCATGTGATTTTCCCTAGCTAGCGCTCCCTGCAGTATCTGGAGTGCCGTTCCCACACAGCCGCCTCGCTGCTGTAGGCTCTTAATCAGCCCCAAAGGCTTTTTGATATGGAAGAGGAACCCCAGTGCGTGCCAGTGAGGGCAGTGTTTTCCAATTCTCAGCTGACTCCAGCTTCTCTCAAGAACATGTCTCTCATCCTGGGTATTCTCTGGACTACAATGGCACAACTACAGAGGAACAACAGAGTGTGTGTCTGGGCGGATGCGTGCATGGATTCCCAAACACTCGTCAGATGCCAGGTGCTTGCTTGGGGCTGAATACTATTCTTTTTTCTTTTTTTTTTGTACATCAGACAGAGCTTTGTCTCTCTGCACTTTCTGCCCCAGTCAGAAGAATCAGGAAGTTGGAGACTGTGACAACAAAACAGTGAAGTACATTGGCAAACAAACCAAATCCATCAGGGAGATTTCTGAAATCTGTTCATTAGCTAAGATAAATATTGAATGGACCAGAAGCGAGTAGCCAAGTAAGTCTTGTGATTAGGGCTGGGTATTAGATATGTTTTTGAGTTCAATTCTAATGAAAAAAAAAGATTAATACCAACTTTCTGCTCATTTGCATGATATTAACCCCTAAACAGGCAATGGAACTGGATGGTAGACCTTTTTTTTGTGGGAAAAGTGCTGAAAAAATGGATGTTTTCACATCAGCACTTGTTGGTCCGGATAAATCGGACTCTGGTTCACTTTCACTCTAGGTGCAAATCATTTAGGCAGGTGTGAATACAGTAACTGCACTCGGATGCAGACCAAAACAACCACACCGAGAACCTTGAGAGGAAGTCGTCTCGGTCCAGTCCCAAACGAACTCTGGAGCAGACTTGATCTGACCCAACTATCAGGTCTGCTCTGCATTTTTAAAATCTGTTTGTCGTTTGTCCCTTTGTCTCCCAATTTGGTGCTGCCAATCCCACCCGAGGGTAAGGACCTAACACATGTCTCCTCTGATACATGCAAAGCGAACCACCGCCTCTTTTCCAACTGCCACCAACGCAACATCGCCAGCCAGCCGGCATGCTCGGAGAAATGCCCTGCCGCTGTGTCCCTGCCGCAGCTAACAGCTAACAGCCAATATCGTTTAAGAGTAATGAGGGGCGAGAGCACCATCTACTCACCTAACCCAATTGTGGCTAATTGTGCTCTCTCAAAGTGGCATGGCTCGGGATTCGAACTCCCATGCTAGTGTGAGCAGATGCCACTTCTGCCGTTGCTCAGAAATCTGCACTAGTCCAGAACACAGGACCTTCTTCCTGTATTTACTCTCTTGTTCTTGCCCAAAACAAGGGTGACAGATGCAAAATCTCCCCAAATTCCCAAATCTGTGGAAATAGTCAAAAACTTGACAGCTTCTGGAATAAGGCTTATTTCCCTCATTGAATAGAGAGTGTAATGCCAATTGCAACCACTGGAGGCAATGTTGTAAAAGGATACTACTGTCTAAAAGCTCAGGAGTGTATCGGCACGACACGGCTCTTCAGACATTTACTTCAAACTACAAGGAAGGTCGACGTAAGAAAAAAGAGGCCACACCCACTCTTGGTACTGACGGAATTGGTACTGAAGTCAATACTGGTATCAGTATTGGTATAAAAAAATACCCAGCCCTCTTCTCCTTGGTTTTGTGATGTAGCATATTTGCATATTCAGATCAAATTCAAGCCAGACTGACTATCTGAACTTTCTCCAAACAAAACACAAGTGAGAACATGACTGACTGACTCGCTCTTGAAAGTGGTTACCATCAATTTCTTGAAAAGATCCTTTTTCTGGTCTCTCATTTACTGTAAATATGTTGACCAATGCTGGACAGTAACACACTGAATAACTACCGGGAAACTGCAGCTTATATGGTTGTAAACTCAACAGATGCAACAGATTCAACACCCAGCCGTATGGTTGGATTGTAGGCAAGTCCACAGGTTGACCTTAGCCTGGTCTTCTGTCCTCACACTCTAGCAGTGTGGTTTCATACTTCTCCAGCACTGCTGGCTCACTCTACCCCAGGATTTGAGCTGGAGGGTTCCAGAATTTGAGCTTCACTGCTCTTGGCTGCCCCCTGGGATGGAGTACCAATTTCCCACCACAGTGCTGGAACTCCCAGACCCTCCTTATCCCCCGAACCTTCTCATATTTGCAATGTAAGGTCCCAGGAAGGCAATTTAGGAAGCAAGGAATGGGTCGGAGGTCTTATTTTGCCTGGATACTGCAGTCCTACACCTTGACAAGTCTAGATGGTGCCAGGATTTGAGATTTACCTCTCTTGGGTGCACCCTCTGGCACAGTAGTGACCACCCATGGAGACATCTGTCACACATGGTCTCATTACCAAAGTGCAGGAGCACCCAGCGACCACCTGTGTCCCTTAGGAGGTAGGGGATAACACCACATCCCTGCTTCCTGGACACTGGGGTTCTGATCCTGGCTTTGGTGGAAGAGTGAATATCCTAGGCTGAAACATGATGCCTCCTAACATTATTTACTTTCCTCTGAAACATGATTAGACTGTAACTCCAGATTAAAGAGTCTGCAATGTGCTGCAAATTACATTAAATTTTGTTGACGTCCAGGTTGCCCTTATGTTTTTGATCCCTTGACCCTCAAAATGTCTGCTGAAATTGTTCTCAAGCACAATGGTACAATGTTTTCTTGTGGAAATCAAATCTGCAGGAACGTTCTGTTGTATTTGAGAGAGTCTTTTTTAATGGGGTTGTTTATATGTTATTCTGTCCACTCTACAGAATGGCACCTGCGGTATGCTGAAGACCATGCCTGGCAGCATGAGGGCAACGGTTGAGAGATCAAGTCACTGTTACTCCCTTTATATAGTCCTAAAATCGTCCAGAAACCTTCCAAAATGGCCTCTTCCACGTTTTGTCCATCCTGCTTACCTCCGACCTTCCTCGTATTTGGAATGCATCGTCCCGGAAATGCGTTAAGAACCTGTGAAGGAAGGGATGGAGGCCCGCTATCCCCTCAAACATCGCACTCCTCCACCCCGCTCGGACCGTCCGTGCAGTGCAGTCGCTCCTCCAAACAGATGTCCTCCGTCAGAGAGCTGCAGTTACTGGCGCCCTCGTGTGGTTCGGAGACCAGGTGCAGCCCCGCCCTCCCTCTCCCTTGGCCCACGCTCGTCCCGTTGCGATGGCAGCTGATCACTAGCCTCCTGCTCTCCTCGGACGGCGGGGCTGATTCCTGAGGCTCCGGAGTATCCGAGCGGTCCGGAGGCAAAGCCATGGCCGTGCTGCTTTTGGCATGTGGAGTTTGGCTGTGGGTGTGTCGGTACTCCTCCTCGAGATCCTTCCCAAGCTTCCACCTCCTCCACCGCTTCAACATCTCATTCTGAACCTGGAGAGAGATGGGAAGACATGCGATCAGGATTGGGAACCTGTACGGCATAAGCAACTAACTGAAAGTTTGAATCTCTTGGTTCTTAAAGATCTTCAACTTGACCTTTTCTAGGGTTATCCTATTAAACCTGAAGGAAGCCAGTTGCACCCAAAGTTAAGGCTCAGTCCCCTTATCCAGAAATCTCTAGAGGTGGTCACGAATATGGAAAAGCACAATTTCCATAACTATTCTTTCAAGACCCGTTAAGGTTTTTGAAGGTACCTGAATTACATGTTCACTGAGATGCATTATCTGCAGCCCTGGAAAGCCAGTTAATGAATTAGGGTTATAACTGCTGTTATAACTCCTTGGTGGGTTGAACAACTGTGCCCCTGGTTTAATGCTGGGCTAAAGATTGACCTGGACTGGGTGATCCTTCCGCCCACCCACCAGAGCAGTTCGACCACATACACCCTCTTGATGTGCCAGCTCGCCAAACCAGCATTCACCCTTTTGAGGATTGATCCCTGTACGGTTTCTAACGGGAACTATTCAGACCTGGATGTTGGCCATGATTCATCAGTCATATCTTCACTCGTCTTTCTTATTACTTAGCTCCAGCAGCTAAATTTAGCCCCGGTCCTCTATGATGTGACCACCAACTCAGGGGAAATGTAGAACAGAGCTACTTTGTACTTTGGTATCAGAAGTGGAACCTCCCAGGAGTAGAGAAGAAGAGAACGGAGATGCTCCTCACCTCTTTGTTGACGAAGCAGTACAAAATAGCCACCAGAAGCCCCTGTGTTTGGAAAGATACGGAAGGTTATGAAGGTTATGACCAGATCTCTGAGACATATCCATAATCACCATTTCCATAAGCGTTGTTTCATCCCTTAAAGCAGTGGTGGGAAACACCTGTCCTGAAGGTCCAGATTCTTGGACAGTTTGGTTATTTTCCCGCCCAAACCCACATGGTTTGACTCCCCTGTGAACTTCCAGGTGTGGTAGAAGTCTAAAAGCAGGGAATTCAGAAAACTGTGGCTCCTTTTTTTGTAGGCCAAATGTTTGTGGACACCCCTTCTACTCAATGCATTCAGCTAATTGAAGTGTGTCAGCACAGTCCTGTGTAATATAGTAGATAATTTAGTCTGATTGACATTTCTACCAAGATACCAAGATATCTAGAACCCTTAGGAAATTTCAGTGTAGCGGTTTAGGAACCCTTCATCATGTCACTCAGAATGACCACTGTCTACAGTCCAGTACAGTCTAAAAGCAGGATAATCAGCACGCTTTGCTCGAATCTGATCCATGGTTCCCCACCCCTGGCCTTGAAGAACACCTGTTTGCCCAAATGTTTGTGGACACCCTTTCTACTCAATGCATTCAGCTAATTGAAGTCTGTCAGCACAGTCCTGCAGAACTATTTTGGTTCTAAGACCGGCTGGCTAATTCCACTAAAATTCCCAATAGGTTCTAGCTATCAGGCTGATAAAGGAGATGTTAAAATATCTCATATGTAAATAATTATTATTAGGAGTGGTCAGCACAAGCAGATACACTCTCTAGGTCATTTAGTCTGATTGACATGTCTACCTAGATATCTAGAATTTCAGGGTAGCGGTTTAGGAACCCTTTATCATGTCACTCAGAATGACCACTGTCTACAGTCCAGTAGAGTCTAAGAGCAGGATAATCAGCTGGACTCTGATCCTTGGTTCCCCACCCTGGCCTTAAAGAACCCCTGTTTGCCCAAATGTTTGTGGACACCCCTCCTAATGAATGCATTCAGCTAATTGAAGTGTGTCAGCATCAATACGCACATACAGCTTATAGTCCCTGAAGAAGGAAAAAGAGCTATGACAATGACGTCATCATTTTAGATGAAACCTTGAAGCCTCTGTTAAGTGTGAAAGGCCTGACCTGAAAGGAGCTGAAGAGCAGGTCGTAGAAGAGCCGAATGAGCCGCAGCAGAGACTCTTTAGAGACCGACTCATCAATGACGAAGGTGAAGAGGATGGCGTGAATTCCCAACAGAGGAATGAGTGTAAGGGTGGACTTAGCCAGTCTGAAAGGAAAAGGAAGAGCAGCAATGCTGTCACGCAAAAACCTTGACTCTCCAACACAGCAGCTTTACAATAGAAGTCATTTTGGAGCATTTCTATTGGCTCATTCATCATGAAATTCGGATACAGAGTGAAGGACAACAAATAACCTTTCTGGATAAAAAAAAAACATTGCTATAGTATTTGTTTGACCTTCTGACCAATTTAACAAACTAAAAAAATGACCGAACACAGAACTGCTGCCTTTAAAACAATTACTCAAGTAATTTCAACCTTGGAAATATGTATTTTTCTGGTGCATGATGACAGATAATACAGCAGGGGGCAGTAAAATACAAATCTGATTTTATTTTCTTATAATTTCTTATTATTTCTTTAATGTCTTATTATTTAAGATCTCCCTTTTTCCTTGTTTTCCCCCTACTTTGGTGCTACCAGTTAACCCACCCATACGTAGCTCCCTCTAGCACTAGCAATGCTTAACACACGTCTCCTCCGATACATGTGAAGCCAGACTCCGCCTCTTTTCTGCGGATGTGGCATCGCCGGGCAGCCGACACGCTTGGCCGAAAGCGTCGGGTCCCCACCTGTGCTGGCCAACACTGCTTAAGAGTGCTGAGGGGAGAGAGAGAGAGCGCCATCTACCCACCTGGAGCACGGCCAGCTGTGCTCTCTCAGACTCCGGGCGCTGATGGCAAAGCAGCCTGGCTCGGAATTCGAACTTGCGAACCCCTGGGCCACAGTGGCAGACCGCTGAGGCACTTGGAGATCCTATTGATTATCGCACTGATGTTGCAGACGTCTCAAAAACATGAAGCACTTGGCTTTAAAGGTAGTTTAGCAGCCTAATTTGGTTCCTAATCTTTAAAGTTGTACACAGAGTGGCGCTAAACAGTTCAAACCATAGCGGCCACTGATGGTCAAACGTGGTAGAGTACTGTTCTTCAGTTTGTTGAAACCTTTTCCAGCAACACTTTCATTTCCAGTCCTTTTAAGATCTAGATATTAACTGGATTAGTGTGCGGTACAAACGAATTATTTTGATTCTAAGACCGGCTGGCTGATTCCACTAAAATCCCCAATCGGTTCTAGCTATCAGGCTGATAAAGGAGATATTCAAATATCTCATATGTGGATAATAATTATTAGGAGTGGTCAGCACAAGCAGAGACACTCTCTGGGTAATTTGGTTTGATTGACATTTCTACCTAGATATCTAGAGCCCTTAGAGGGATTTCAGTGTAGCGGTTTAGGAACCCTTCATCCTGTCACTCAGAATGACCACTGTCTACAGTCCAGTACAGTGAGGTGTACCTCACCCTTATCGGGTTAATACCTACACTCTTAAAAAGGTTTCTTCAAGGGTTCATCAGCACAGGCAATGGTTCTAATAGAACCTTGAAATGTTGCATATATGGTTCCACATAGTACAAAGACTGTTCCACTACAGTCATAAAAAGAAAAACATATGACCAATTTTGGTTCCCTAAAGACATGGATGCATATGAAGAACCTTTTAAAAGCTTAAAGAACCTTCATTTGAAGTAAAAGTTCTACACATTTAAAGGTTCTTCACATCTCAAACATGCTTCATTAGGGAGTCAAACATGATTAGAAAAAAGCATTCTGACCCACAATGCAACCCTTTTAGTGCTAAACAGGTTTAAAAAGGTTTTTTTAAAGAACCATATACTGAAGGTTGTCCTTGTATTTGAAGAACCTTTTTTTCATATACAGTGAAAATGGTTCTTTGAGTTGTTTGCTGCATATCCTCAAGAACCCATTTTTGAAAAGGTTCTACAAAAAGCAAGAACCAATTTGTCAAGTTTTTATTGTATATGAAAAATCATTTTTTATATACAAATAAAACAGTTCTTTGAGTTGTCATGGTTTTCGCAAAGAACCGCTCCTGCTAATACTAAGGAACCCATAAAGAACCCATGAAGAACCCATGGAGAAGGTTGTACATTATGATGAGTTAAAAAGAGATTAGTTACCTGAACTTATAGTCTGTGTACCTCATCTGATGGGCCTTAAGTTTGGACATCAGGATCTTTATAATTCTAATAAATATAAAGAAATTAATCTGTTTGAGGGAGGGAGAGAGAGAGAGAGAGAGAGAATCTGATTTAAGGCACATTAGTCACAAAAGCAGATCAAATTCCACTCTTACATAAACGCTTCACATCAACTGCCTGAAACGGTGTGTGTTCTTGGAACGGGATGAGAAGAATCGAGGGTGTAAGGGTGTGTATATGTGTGTGTGTGAGTGTATCTTCTTGCCTTATTGGGATGAAAATGGGAGTTCTGTACTGGTAGGTTCTCCATGACTAATGCAGTAAAAGCTGAAAACCCACCTCACAATCTCCTCTAATCTGACATTTACATATGAAGCTCTTTAGGCTTCAAAGAAATGAAATCACAGTAATCATCATCATCATCATGGTCATTGTTTAGAGACTGTGCTGATTTGCCGTTCTACGAAGTGAAGAAAAAAGGAATTCAAGCCATGGTCCAGGTCCATTTCGGAGCTATTGAATTCATTGCCAATTCTTGGCAATCAACTCCAGATTACAGGTGTGACCTGTTTAACGAGTAAACAAGCCACACCTGGCCATGAAACCGCTTATCAGCCCACTTTCCACTTACTTTTGACTTTGTGGAAAAGGAAGTGACTGTGTAAAAATGACTATAATTCCTAAACAATCAATGAATGAAATAAACTTGAATTACAGCTAAAACACTGCACTTCAGTCACATCTTGATACCCAGGATTCTAAAAATGAAAGACATTGAGAAAGTGAAATGAGCGGTGCAATGAGTAACCAGCTCATGTAATAATTTTAGTTTTTTGTAGTGTAATTTCTGAAAAAAGTTTTTTTTTAATTATGAGAAAAAAAAACTAATTGAGATATTTTGTAAAAATGACAACATACATTATTTGAAAAAATAAGAAAAAAATCTTATGAGATATTATGCCATAATCACAACATAAATAATTTTGAATTTTGAACTGATGTTGAAAAAAAACATTATTATACTATACTGAGATATTGTGTCATAATTTAAACTCATTGTTTTAAAATGATGAGAAAACTTCTTATGAGATAATGTCAAAATTAAGAAGAATTATTTAAGTAATGAGAATAAATCTTATTATGAAATATCATGTCATTACGACAAATTATTCTAAAATTGATGAGAAAAAACGAATTAAGATATTATGTAAAAATTATTATATACATTATTTTAAAATGAAATGAAATGAAAATGAAAAAATCTTATTATGAGATATTATGCCATAATTACATCAATCATTTTGAAATGATGAGTAAAAATGTTATAATATCATTATGACAAATAATTTTGAAATTATGAGACAAAATCTTATAATGAAATATGTCATAATTACAACATAAAACATCTTGTATTTTATAGCACTACTATTTTAGACTTTACTCAGTGTCCAGTTGCTTGCATTAATTACATTTCACTGGACATCAGTCTCAATGAAATGTGAGCAGCAGAGAATGGATCTTTAAACAACACAGAAAGCTTCTGCATAAATAATAACCTATGGCATTTTTATGACATAATATCTCATTATAATTAAGAAAGAACATGATGTAATGTAATCATTTCAACATAATATTCTTCTTGTATGATATTATCTCATGATAACAACACACTGACGAAGACAGTGTGTGTTGTGCTTGGCAGAAATACGTCTCCGTACAGTCTGGTGTGATCTGAAGAATAAACGAAGGCAGAATTCTGATTCTGGACTTGGTTCAGGATCCCAGCGTGTAACATTTAGCTTCAGATTTCAGCAGGACAGTCTTACCAGGGGAATTAGATTAGCTTATGATCTTATCTGATCTTATTATTATGCATGAAAATGAAACTATGAAAAGACTGAAATGAGCGAAGACTTCAGAAAGTCATTAATAGGGTATCACCTGCTCAGTGTTTTCCTCAGCCAGAAACCTTGGTATCAAGATGTGACTTGAAATGCAGACCTCCAAACATTTTGATCTCAACACTCTCAAAAATAAGGTGTTAATAGAGATTTGTGAGGGGGAAGAACCTTTTAAAGATCTAAAGAACCTTACAGTTTTTTCCTTGTTGTTTCCCAAATGTTCTTTATTGAGGTTGTTATGGTCTAATTTAATTAGTAAATTCTGAATTTACTTCATTTACAGTTACTTTAAAGATATTTTGAGTTGTTTTAAGAAATCTCACTCGATAGGTATCCAGTTCCCTCATTGATGGATTATTGCATTTATATCTCATTTTTAATAGTTGTAGTTGTAGTTTTTGTAAATGGCCTATCTGTACCATAATAAAGCATGTCATTATTAGCAATAAATTACAACTGTCTAATCCATGTATCTGCAAAAATATTACAACATAAATGATTATAAAATTATGAGAAAAAATCGTACGACATATGTCATCATTACGATTTTCCTGAACAGTGTGCCATGTTTGAAAACTTCACTTGTGCTCTGATGACAAAACAATATGGATGGCAAAATGTTTCTAAATTTGTTTTTGTTGATAATAAGGAATAAATGAGTCCAAACACACTTAGACAGTCTTACTTTCTCACTGTATTCTCTGCCAAGACACACTGCAGGATGAGCTAGTGTGTGTGTGTGTAATTTAGATAAGTCTCGTACCAGATAGGCAAACAGAATGGGTGAGCGGATTATCCACCAGTAGCCCATGTTTACGTTTCTCTCCCAGCATCTGCAGACAGAACATAACACAAACAAAACAGATCCAGATCATAATTTCAGGAATGTGAACGCATTCCACATGTGACTAAATTCACATTTCAGCAAAATAGGCAAAATAAACACTATCTGTCAAGCTCTACAATGTGCACTTACAATCAGGAAAATTTAACCCCCCAAAATAAAGTACGTATTCAGACCTAAAAACCCCTCTCCTGAGTCCATCACTCAGCCCAGTACAGTCAGTATCAGAACACAGCAGAACCAACAAACACCACTAACCAGATACCCCTCTCCTGAGTCCATCACTCAGCCCAGTACAGTCAGTATCAAAACACAGCAGAACCAACAAACACCTCTAACCAGATACCCCTCTCCTGAGTCTACCACTCAGCCCAATACAGTCAGTATCAAAACACAGCAGAACCAACAAACACCACTAACCAGATACCACTCTCCTGAGTCCATCACTCAGCCCAATACAGTCAGTATCAGAACACAGCAGAACCAACAAACACCACTAACCAGATACCCCTCTCGTGAGTCCATCACTCAGCCCAGTACAGTCAGTATCAGAACACAGCAGAACCAACAAACACCACTAACCAGATACCCCTCTCCTGAGTCCATCACTCAGCCCAGTACAGTCAGTATCAAAACACAGCAGAACCAACAAACACCTCTAACCAGATACCACTCTCCTGAGTCTACCACTCAGCCCAATACAGTCAGTATCAAAACACAGCAGAACCAACAAACACCACTAACCAGATACCACTCTCCTGAGTCCATCACTCAGCCCAATACAGTCAGTATCAGAACACAGCAGAACCAACAAACACCACTAACCAGATACCCCTCTCGTGAGTCCATTACTCAGCCCAGTACAGTCAGTATCAGAACACAGCAGAACCAACAAACACCACTAACCAGATACCCCTCTCCTGAGTCTACCATTCAGCCCAATACAGTCAGTATCAGAACACAGCAGAACCAACAAACACCTCTAACCAGAAACCCCTCTCCTGAGTCTACCACTCAGCCCAGTACAGTCAGTATCAGAACACAGCAGAACCAACAAACACCTCTAACCAGATACCCCTCTCCTGAGTCCATCACTCAGCCCAGTACAGTCAGTATCAGAACACAGCAGAACCAACAAACACCTCTAACCAGATAACCCTAGTTTGCCTGGACAGCTTTGTGTAGCAACCAACGCCGTCCTCGATTGGTATTGGTGATCAACCGACAGCATTGCATGACAAAAACATGAATCAGCCCATCTCTACTTCTGACCCAGATGTACAGGAAGGGCTGACTGGACTATGCGGTTCTATGTTCTAGGTTCTAGGACACAGAATTGGAGCTATTTGGCCGCACAGATCAGTGGTTTGTCTTGCACAAGAGTGGGTCAAGCACAGGGTGGGTCAGTGATGCAGGAACTGACAATCCTGAGAAATCCCAAGTCATTTTGAGGAGGTGTCTTCTGTGGTAAACTTCAACTCTGGTGATAACTGGACTCTCCAGCAAGTCAAACAAAGCTTGGTTAAGGAATCAGTCCTGAGATGTTCTGCAGTGGTTCTCAGTCTCCAGATTGAAATCTTATAGAAGATCTTTGAGGGGTTTAAAGAAAGCAGCTGTAGCATGGGAATTAAACCATGAGCTGGAAGCTTCATACTCGAGAAGAATGTATGTAGGTTGGTGGTTGAATGATGGTGCACATGGATGCTTGGCAAGAGCAGTAGAAGTTTTTCATGTCTACTGATGTTCTCAATACATGTTTATCTATACGTATAGTTGAGTATTTTCATTCAAGGTGAGGCAGATGGGTGGGGGGTATTTCAGAGTGCAACTGTAAGACCATCAAGATCATTACAGAGCCTAGATCACGGTGTTCTACAAAAGCCTGCACTCAATCGTCTCCAGCCTGGTCATGTAAACAGAGGAGAACATTTTCCCATTAGGAAGATTATTCATGAGCTCGGTCTGACGCTCTGAAGTCTGAATGCAGTGATGATTAATTGATTAATCACATATCTTCTATTCAAACTCCTATGTAATCTGAAAGGTCACCTTGGCAACCTGTTTATCACTATTCAGTTTGTATAGGTGCTCAGGCAATGCTCTTTAAGGCAGCTTTCGTCTGTGCTTTTACATTAATGCATACTTTAATGAGCACCTTTTTAAACACTTTTTTTATAGTAATTGAACTTGTATGACTTCAAACATACAAACTTTTCATCTCTCAGCAGGAAAAAAAACTCTGTTTCTGCGTAGGGGGCGGGACATCAGACAGTCAAAATCAGCCAAAGAACCAAGCCAAATCTTAGCTAGGGGGCATATTAAGTGGCAGAATTAGTCAAATCCCCCCATTTCTGACAAGGGGTGGGACATTACACAGTCACTGTTAGTTTAAAATCACAGTTTAAAAGTTCAGATACACTGTTAAAATGTTTAAAGTTTTTCATTCAAAAGTTTAAAATCACTGTTCAAAATTACTTTAAAAAATTTAAATCATAGTTCAAAAGTTTAAAATCACTTAAAAAATTCAAATCATAGTTTAAAAGTTTGAAATCACTGTTCAGAAGTTTAAAATCACTGTTCAAAGGTTGCAGAACCAATCAAAATCTCCATCAGACAGTTGTATTAAGTGGCAGAATCAATCAAGTTCCCATTTCACGGGGGGGGGGGGGGGGGGTTGGGGGATCACAGAACCAATCAGAATCTCCTTTTCAGCCATTCAAAATTTCCTTTTGAGCTAGGCGGAGTAACTTTTACTCACTGAACTGTTACTTACAGTTCATTCTCGTACAGGTACTTGACTGTTACCCACGGCAACACAAATATAATTGGAGCACCTGGAAGTGTAAGAAAGAGGAGACTGCATTAGTGTCATTTTTTAAACCATCCCAATCTGAAATTTCCACATTTCCCCCACGACTCACAGAAACACACCTGTGACTCACTGATCAGCTCAGATTCTTTAAACACTCACCCCAGCCAATGCCCAGATATATGTAAAAATAGTTCCTCTCTGAGAAGACAGTGATGGACAGAAGACTGTGCAGGTATAAACCCTCCACCAGCAGCCAGTAGTTATTGGCTATCACGCTGTACTGCATCATCACCATGGCAGCACGACACCCAGCAAACATCTAAAGATGGAAAATGTAGAAAAGCAAAGTTGTTTACACTGTTGCTCAGAGTCAATGATCAATATTTAAAATCACAGTTCAAATATTTGAAATCACAATTTAGATGCTAGAAAGTACAGTTCAAAAGTATGAATTCACAGTGTAAAGGTTTAAAATCACAGTTTAGAAGTTTAAAATCACAGTTCAAATGTTTGAATTCGCACTTCAAAAGTTAAAAATTACAGTTTAAAAGTCTTAATTCACAGTTCAAAGTTTAAAATCACAATTCAGATGTTTTAATTTACAGTTCACATGTTTGAATTTACAGTTCAAAAGTTTAAAATCACAGTTTAATAGATTGAAATCACAGTTTAATAGATTGAAATCACAGTTTAAAAGTTCATATTCACGGTTCAAATGTTTTAAGTCACTGTTCAAAAGTTTAAAATCACTGTTCAAAACTTGCAAATCACTGTTTAAAAGTTAGAGTTTATAATTCAAAAGTTTGAAATCAGTTTAAAAGTTTGAAATCACTTAATTTAAAAGTCTACAATCATTGTGTTACATAATTGGAATGATTCAAAATTAAAGTCACAGTTTAAATAATTGCACTGAAATGACTGAAATTAATAATTCTATAATCTAATCTAATCTAATCTAAATATTCTTTAAACAAACTTTAAATGATGTTCAGTAAATTATTAAAGTTTCTGAAGTTTTAAAATCACAATTCTATACCAGATAAAAGTATAAAAGATTTCAGTCTGGTTTTGTTTACTTTCACAAGATTCAAATGAAAAGCTGGATCTGAGAGAGCTTAGAGTCCAGAGTGAGGAGCAGGGCTGTAGATGATTTTGTAGAACATGTAGAACATCCAGGACGAGGTTCTAGCAACATTTATATGATTTGTATTTAAAAATGACAGTAAAATTATTGAAGAATTCTCAATATGGAAAGTGTGTGTGTGTGTACCTTCACATTGACCCAGCTCTGGTTGTGATAGTGGTAATGTCCTGTCTGGGCAGTGTTGATCATGTCCAGCAGTGCATCTTTCACCAGGATGGACGCGGCGCGAAGGATAAAGGAGGCGAACAAGTTCATGTGGATGTTGTTCCTCATGCAGTGCAGCTTCCTGAACAGACAATAAGAACACACACACAGACACATAGCAATGTATTATACACACATCACACACACACCCAGAGCAGAGAGCTACACAATTATTAATAAAGTGGCCAGTTAGTGGAAGCTCAAGGCAGTAGGTGTTTCTAATAAAGTGGCCAGTGAGTGGAAGCACAAGGTAGTAGGTAGGAGTTTCTGATAAAGTGGCCAGTGAGTGGAAGCACCAGGTAGTAGGTAGGTGTTTCTAATAAAGTGGCCAGTGAGTGGAAGCACAAGGTAGGTGTTTCTAATAAAGTAGCCAGTAAGTGGAAGCTCAAGGCAGTAGGTGTTTCTGATAAAGTGGCCAGTGAGCAGAAGGTCAAGGTAGTAGGTGTTTCTGATAAAGTGGCCAGTGAGCTGAAGGTCAAGGTAGTAGGTAGGTGTTTCTAATAAAGTGACCAGTGGGTGGAACTACAAGTGTGTGTGTGTTACCTAAAGGCTGCCAGTATGCCAAATGCGAGGACCAAAGCTGCCAGAGAGAGAGAATAGCCCACTGTGTACATCGCCCTGAATTTACTGAGGATCTGCCCATACTCCTTCTACAGAGAGAGAGAGCGAGCGAGAGAAAGAGAGAGAGAGAGAGAGAGAGAGAGAGAGAGAGACATTTACTATCAACAAACCACAGATATACAGCACACACACACACACACACACACACACACACACACAAACACACACACACAGTATCTCACCATTCCAGGATTGTTCTCTTCACACTCACTGGTGTTTTTACTGTCCCCCCATCGCCCATCTGCACCACACACTCGATACACCTGGCCCTGCTGAACTACACACACACACACACACACACACACACACACACACACACATTATTTAAACCATCAGTAGACCTTATATAATAAAATCAACAACAATAATGATGTACTACATCTGCCTCTGACCTTTCTGATGCCACGGCAGGTACCGCGGACAGGACACGTTAACGACCGAGCCGGGAGATCCATCAGGCCAGCAGGCGTAATTATCAAACGTCCGGTTACAGACCACACCTTCACACACATGGTGGGGTAATATTCCAATAAACAAACAGATCCATAAATAATGAAAACATTATTAATATAATGTTAATATAATTAATAATAAACTGTACAAATTACTGTACAATAATAATAAATTGCTGCTGTGTTTTTAGATGGTTGTTATGGTATTTTAGGTGGTAGGCGATTGCTAGGGTAATGCTAAGTGGTTACCATGGGCTCCCAGGTGGTTGCTATTCTAGAATAGGAATAATATAATAATAATCAATATAATACATTGTATTCATTTTCCACCTCCTTCTCCTCCTCCTACTGCTACTACTACTACTACTACTACTACTTTTATTATTTTTATTATTATTAATAATAATAATAATAATAATAATAATAATAAAATTAATAAAAGTCCTTTGATGAAATGTGCCAAAGTGTACCCCGAGCTTAAAGCTATTAATTTCTGAAGTGCGAATCACGCCTCAAAAACTTCTGAGGGGAGTTCTGGGGGGCTTTTCAAGCTCAAGGGACCCGAAGCCAGATCCCCTCTTTGCCAGGCAAATGCTATGTATAATTGGACCACCAGGAAGAGTAGGGGAGGTTATGGGGTGCTAATTTTCATCAGGAGAAGCAGAGGAGTGGTTTTATGGTGTGTACTGATGGAGGAGGAGTTTGGGCGTGGTCCTTCTCCCAAACTTTTAGTAATTACATTTACACTTGTATTACGTAATACTTTGATTGATGTTTTCAATACTGCACAACTATTTCTACATGTCCGTATTGACTAGAATCCATTTACATCTACAATATAACCAAATATGTTCACACATTTTATTTTTGAATCAGATTTTTTTTATTATTTCCAGGATTATAGATGTCTGTCTCTGTTTACATATCATATGTATGTAAAAAATATATTATTTTGTCTGTAAATTAGGTACTGTTGCTTTAAGTGACATCACTTTGGCCTTTAGAGAAGCCGGTTCTGACGGGCTCTGCACAGCTTGACATTAAAAATTCAGGGTCCGGAAAGTCTAAATCCGCCCCAGGATTTCGTTCCAACTGCCTGGACAGCTCTGCTGCAGCTCACATGACCATTTACATCTAAAATATAAGCAAATATGTTAAATATATATATATATTTTATTATTTCCAGGACTATATATGTGTGTCTCTGTCAAAATTCAGGCCCAGAAAGTCAAAATCTGCCCCAGGATTTTGTTTCACCACCCCGTCACACAAACCAGAGCTGTCCAGGCAGTTGGACCAAAATCCTGGGGCGGATTCTGACTTTCCGGACCCTGAATTTTCCAACCCAACCACCCCATCACACAAACCAGATCTGCCCAGGCAGCTGGAACAAAATTCTGGGACGGATTTTGACTTTCTGGATCCAGAATTTTTTCCAACCCAACCACCCTGTCACACAAACCAGAGAGGTCAGACTGTACTAAACGAATAAATGAAGTGAACTATAAACCCTCCGTCCTGTCACATATTTATATTTAGTAAATGTTCTAGTTTTGACTAATCTGGACTAATCCTTCCATTACGCGGAGTGTGTGTTTCCAACCTGCAGCAGGTGGAGTGTTCCGGAAGCTCTGAATACACTCGTTCCTGTAGCTCGCCCATTGCTCCATCAAAACCTTGAGAGCCAAGGACACCTGCAGAGAGGAGCAGATGTGAAGTAGCACCAAAACTAAGACATGCCTGATAGTAAATCGGCCTAAAACGTTAAGTTAGCCCTAATTCGTAACTGTTTAACGTTAACCGTTAACGTTAAATGACTTGTTAAAACAAGTCATTTTAAAGGAATATTCGTTTCTGTGGACAGAAATCTTGTTGCTGTCAAACGGAGCAACTGTCTAAGCAGTAACCACATTAGCCCACAGGTTATATCTCCAATGTAGCCGTTTTTCACTTTTCCATAATGTGAATTTGGAAGATGTTATTCACATTGTATCAGAACTTCAGGATGAACGGACCAATAGAAACGCTCCAAAACGACTCAGAATCAAGTCGTTTTCCGTTTACTTCCATTGAAAGTTGTTTTTTTTCCGGATCCGGTTTGGGATCCGAGGGTACCGAGCAGAATGGGGGCTAGGAGAACCTTTACCTTAGCTAAGGTGCTGGACGTGGGTGAACTTTAGTGTCCACAAATTGAGCAACTAGCCAGCCTAAAGTACGGCCTCCTACCGTCAAAAGTCAAATAAAATCAAAATAAGCCAATTACACCACATTTAGCTCTAGCTAGTGTGTGTGTTTCATGTGTGTGTGTTACCTGTGTGTGTGAGGCCAGTGTTAAGAGCATCATAAGCAGATACAGAGACATGCCTCGGTGTGTGTGTATGTTGGCGGGTGGGTGGTGAGAGAGGGGTCAAGGAGACCCTCACTCTCAATTCATCACCCTCACCATTCCACCTACAGAAAGAGAGAGAGAGAGAGAGAGAGAGAGAGAGAGGGAGGTTATTAAACTCTTGTGGACAGACAGTCTAGTCTCCTAAAACTACACCATATGTCCAAATATTTGTGGACACCCCTTCTAATGTATGCATTCCCGTTGATGACACAGATGTGCAGACGCACACACAGACACAGCTGGTATAATGCCAGGAGAAGGAATTTATTGGCACTATGCCTAATGCCTGAATTGGGCTAGAGGGGAGGGGTTTAACCCCCCGTCCCCCCAAGCATTGAGCTGTGGAGCAGTGGAACCGTGTTCTCTAGAACATCCTAATCTCACTAATGCTCTTGTTGCTGAATGCAATCAAATTCTCACAGCAATGCTTCTTCAAAATCTAGTAGAAAGCATCACTTTTTCTCTGGACAGTAGAGACAGTTACTCCAACAAAAGCAGGATCAACTCTTTTTAATAGCCTTGATTTCAGAAGAAACAGTGAATGAGCAGGTGTCCCAATACTTTAGTCCATTCAGTGAATGGAAGAAGACATCTTAACTCAACAGCCTGACTTCAGCATGTTTTAAAGAAAAGAGCCGTCAAACGCTGGAGAGAAGAACAGCATGTTTCTAAACAGCAGCTCTAGAGGAGTGGAGGTTCAGAAGAGCCTGGAGGAGAGTGAGAAGAATGGGGATGAATAAAACATCACTTTATGGAAATCAAGAAATCACAGCTCACACAGAGCTCCTTACTCCTGAAGCTTTAAACAGTCACACGCTATGTGTACATGAGCGGAAAACTCATCTCATCATCATCGTTCTCATTACTACATCATTAACATTATCAACATTTTCGTCCCATCACCACCATCATTATCATCTCCATCATCACTACATCTTCATCACATCATCATTTCAATTATCACTTCATTACCATCACCACCATTAACATTATCGTCATCACTGTCCTCAACATCATCACCATCATTAACATTATCCACATCATTGTCTTCCATATCATCACCATCATCACCACGATTAACATTATCTTCATCACTGTCCTCAACATCATCACCATCATCACCACGATTAACATTATCTTCATCACTGTCCTCAACATCATCACCATCATTAACATTATCCACATCATTGTCTTCCATATCATCACCATCATCACCACGATTAACATTATCTTCATCACTGTCCTCAACATCATCACCATCATCACCATGATTAACATTATCTTCATCACTGTCCTCAACATCATCCCCATCATTAACATTATCCACATCACTGTCCTCAACATCATCACCATCATCACCATGATTAACATTATCTTCATCACTGTCCTCAACATCATCCCCATCATTAACATTATCCACATTATTGTCTTCCATATCATCACCATCATCACCACGATTAACATTATCTTCATCACTGTCCTCAACATCATCCCCATCATTAACATTATCCACATTATTGTCTTCCATATCATCACCATCATCACCACCATTAACATTATCTTTATCATTGTCTTCCATATCATCACCATCATCACCACGATTAACATTATCTTCATCACTGTCCTCAACATCATCACCATCATTAACATTATCCACATCATTGTCTTCCATATCATCACCATCATCACCACGATTAACATTATCTTCATCACTGTCCTCAACATCATCACCATCATTAACATTATCCACATCATTGTCCTCAACATCATCACCACCACCATTAACATTATCCTCATCACTGCTCTCAACATCATTATCATTAACATTATCCTCATCACTGCTCTCAACATCATTATCATTAACATTATCCTCATCATTATCCTCAATATCATCACCATCACCACCATTAACATTATCCTCATCACTGCTCTCATCACCACCATTAACATTATCCTCATCACTGCTCTCAACATCACCATCATTAACATTATCCTCATCATTATCCTCAATATCATCACCATCACCACCATTAACATTATCCTCATCACTGCTCTCATCATCACCACCATTAACATTATCCTCATCACTGCTCTCAACATCACCATCATTAACGTTATCCTCATCATTATCCTTAACATCCTCACCATCAAGACCATTAACATTATCCTCAATATCATCACCAACATTAACATTATCTTCATCATTGTCCTCAACATCATGACCATAATCACCATTAACATTATTCTCATCATCACTTCATACTTGGCTTCATCACATCATCATTTAATGATCATCATTGTCCTCAACTCCAGCAACATCATCATCATCATCATCACTTCATTATCTTCACCATCATCATAATAATCAACATTTTTATCATTGTCAAGGTTATTAGCAACATCGCTCTTATCCTCCTTATCACCCTCACTGTATTTTTTATTCATCCTCCTCATCTTCACCACTGTCGCTACACTATCATCTTCATCAGCATGATCAGCATCAACCACATCTCCATCATCACCACAACCATCAGTGTACTCAGGCAAGTAATGCCTGTGGGTGCTGCAAACAGGAAGCAAATTTTTGCAAGAGTATGTGTAAGTGTAAGTATGTGTGAGTGTGTGTGTGTGTGTGTGTGTGTGTGTGTGTGTGTGTGTGTGTATGTGTGTGTGGGCATTTGCGCATGTAAATGTGTCTCTCAGGACCACTGAAGAGGAGGAGGGCAAAGAGAAAGATTTCCCACACTGATATGAACCCGATGACACTCTCTCACACACACACACACACACACACACACACACACTCACACACACTCCCCCCCCCACACACACAGCTTTTGTTTATTTTTTGTTTTAAATAATGAAAAAAAGAAGAAAAAATGTTTTTTTTTTTTACTATAAAGAGTCCTGAAAATACACACACACACACACTGACACACACACACTGACACACACACACACAGCTCTGTAGACTCCACAGAATTCCCCTTTGGTAAATTCAGTAGCTCAGACTCTGGAGAGCGGCGCACAGGCGGAATTCCCATTTACATCCCAAAACAGCCCCGACCGTGTGTGTGTGTGTGTGTGTGTGTGGACCAGTCAGATGAAAGAAAGCGCTCTTCCTGCTGCTCGTCGTCACGGTGATGGCGCCATGACCTCTGACCTTCCCTGGGCGATGGTGCTGTTTTCCGAAGTGGGAGAACGGAACGGAATCTGAAACGTTTCTGCAAAAAACACCTTTAGCATGGAAACATTTTTGGCTAAAACGTTTCAAATTCCATTCTGTTCCAGACGGGACAGCGCAGAGGCAGGGGGTCCTCAGAACAGCGTGTGGATCAGTGTGTGTGCAGCACAGACAGTGTGTGAGGTATTAAATTACAGATCTTAGCTGGTTTCAGATGGTCTGGGCGGTCAGATACCCTATATTGATAAACAAGCAGCTAAAGGACAAAAGTATTGGGACACACCTCTTAATCATTCCATCCTGGTGTCTGATTCAGTGCCATTTAAGCCACATGTGTGTAAAATCAAGCCCCCTAGCTTGATCAGTGAAAGAACAGGAGGTTCTAAAGAGCTCACTGAACATCCAGCGTGGTTCTGTATGTAATAGGATTCCCTCCCTCCTAGATCTTCCTCCATCAGCTGTGAGTGGTGTTATTATTGAACAGTGGAAGAGTTTAGGAGGAACAGCTCACAGAGAGCAGCTCAGCCACCGAGTGTCTGTCAGACCACGTAAAGTTACAGAGCGGGGTCAGGGCCGAGTGCTGAGCTCAGAGCAGAGTGCAGAAAAGCCTCCAACTGACTCAGTAACTGCAGCAGAGCTCCAGACCTGCTGCTGCTGGTAGAGCTTAGAGCAAAGGGGAACCAGCTCCTTATTAATAAAGCCTATGGGTTTAGAATGGGACGTCCTGTAGGTGGAATAGTATAGGTGTCCCAATACTTTTGTCCATATAATGTATACTGGTCAACCAGCTTAGCCAGCTTGAATGGTTTGAGCTGACCAGGTTTTTTTTTCAGCATGAATGTGTGTGTGTGTGTGTGTGTGTGTGTGTGTGTGTGTGTGTGTGTTAAACACTGCAGGGACGTTTCTGAACACACTTGATCATGATATCATTTGGGCTCCAGTAAAAGATATATATGCACACACACACACACACACACACACACCTTATCTGAGTGAAATTAGATGAGCAGCAGTGTGTGTGTGTGTGTGTGTGTGTGTGTGATCTAATTTCAGTGCTAGACGTCTGAGGATTCCCTGTGTAAACAAATGATCCGCTGTGATACAGTAATTACCTTCCTCCTCCTCCTCCTCAGGCCTTTCATCCTGTTTATCAGCTCCACTCACCATTACACACACACACACACACACACACACACACACACACAGTGTGCTATCTGATTTAACACACACACACACAGAGAACAGCAGCATTGATTGGTATGTAATGTAAGGTCCTGCAGCTAATGTAATCAATAGACGTCTCGCCCTGCATTCACTCACTCACAGAGAGAGAAAGAGCGAGAGACATAGAGACATACAGAGAGAGAGAGAGTCCACTCTCTCTCCCAGTCCCGCAGAGAGTCATACCACCACAAAGCACTCCAATACCTGCACACGCTCAGACACAGACCCCCATCACACACACACCAAAGAAAGGCCCTCACACCAACACCCACCATACCTTCTCACCAGCATGACCAAGGTAGTTGACCAGCATGACCACTGTGGTCGACCTAGGTTGTGCTGGTCGACTTAGCAAGGTGTCTGACCAGCATGATAAAGTTCATTGATCACCAGCATGAATAGGGTGGTTGACCAGCATGACAAACGTGGTCAAACATCATGACGAACGTGGCTGACCATCATGACCAATGTGGCCAAACATCATGACCAAGGTGGTTGACCAGTATGACCAGCATGATCATCATTAAAAAACTGGTTGACCAGGATCACCTGCATGACCAAGCTGGTCAACTTACCAAGGTGTTTGACCAGCATGACAAAGTTAGTTGATCAGTATGACCAGCATGACCAGTCTGACCACTCTGGTGCACCAATCTGAACAGCTTGGTCAGGCTGGTCATGCCACCATGAACCAGTTTAACCAGCTGGCGTACCAGTATAGGCTACATATTGGTCAAGATGAGCAGCTTTTAAACATTCTGGACCATCAAAGAAAGTGTGTGTGTGTGTGTGTGTGTGTGTGTGTGTGTTTGCACAGTGCTGAAATGGAATGAACTGAGGAGGACATGCGGCGGCAGACCGTGAGCTAAATGCCAGTGTAAATACTCTCATTAAAAGTGTATTAGCTGTATTAAAGCTCCTGTGTGGATCAGATTAAACCAACACGACTGCTAAAGCTCCGAGCACCTTGATGACCTCTACTGCTGACCACGCTAAAGCTAACCACTGTTCATCATACTGGATATTAATGATATTACACCTTCATACTGGATTTTAATGATATTACACCTTCATAGTGGATATTAATGTTATTACAGCTTCATACTGAATATTAATGTTATTAGAGCTTCATACTGGATATTAATGTTATTAGAACTTCATACTGGATATTAATGTTATTAGAGCTTCATACTGGATATTAATGTTATTAGAGCTTCTTACTGGATATTAATGTTATTAGAGCTTCTTACTGGATATTAATGTTATTAGAGCTTCATACTGGTTATTATTGTTATTAGAGATTCATACTGGTTATTATTGTTATTAGAGATTCATACTGGTTATTATTTTTATTAGAGCTTCAGACTGGATATTAATGTTATTAGAGCTTCATACTGGATATTAATGATATTAGAGCTTCAGACTGGATATTAATGTTATTAGAGCTTTAATACTGATATTAATGTTATTAGAGCTTCAGACTGGATATTAATGTTATTAGAGCTTCAGACTGGATATTAATGTTATTAGAGCTTTAATACTGGATATTAATGAAATTAGAGCTTCATACTGGATATTAATGATATTAGAATTTCTAGTACATAATCTAATGTAACCTCTAAACATCTACTTCTTAAGCTAACGCTGTCTGAGCTAACTCTTGGCTAAAGCTTTTGTTCAAAGTGAATCATATCAACCCACTACTGCAGGTTGGGGTTAAGAGCTTTGCTCAAAGGTCCAGCAGCAGAACCTCTCGGTGTAACCTCCCAGCTGGGATCAAACCCTTGAGCTCTTAAGTGTGAGCCAAGACCTCAGAGTGCTAAGCTTCAACCTGCTAAAGTAGTCCAGTAGCCTGTTAATTAAAGCTGCTAAGCCTTGGCTCCTGACATGCTTTTGTCAGAAACCTCTAATCGATACAACCTGGGTTGAAAGTTTCTGGCCTTTCCTGAACACACAATTCCCTTGATACGTTCCCAGCCGCAGTGGTGAATTTCTGACATTTGGTTGGAGTTTTATGATAATTACATTACTCTCATATGTGGAATTCTGAATCTCTCTCTCTCATCTCTCTCCACCTTCTGGCCTGGAAATGCTGTGTCTAATCTATAAATGACTACAGGACCTGCTCTACATCAGCGTGCCTTAGCTGAAATAATTATTTCGGAATGGTACGTATAATTGCGATCGCCTCTAAAACGCTTATCTCGACTGGAGCGGGTCAACAGAGCAGAGACAGAGAGACAGAGAGAGAGAGAGGAAGCGATGAATGAATATTCTGACTTTGTAAAAACCATTGCCCTTTACAGGAAGCTGAACATCACTGCCTTCTCTGGAGGTCTTTCTGGCTTGTCTACCAGTGGGGTCGTTGGTCTCAGAGCCAATCGCTCCTCAGAAGCGACGTCTGGTGAATAAGAAGATGGCCAAGAGTAAATGACGTGCAAATAATGTAAATTTAGTGAATGTCAGAGTAAGTAATGAGTGTTCTGCCGAGCTCAGAGGAACTCACAGCTTCAGTTTCAACACATAGTTCATTTCATACAATTTAAAGCTTGAGAAAGTCTACACTTCTAAACCCAATAGCAGCTGACCTCCAACATTAAACACCTTAATGACCTCTACTGCTAACCACGCTAAAGCTATACACTGTTCCTCGTACTGGATATTACCTTCTAAACCCAATAGCAGCTGACCTCCAACACTGGGCACCTCGATGACCTCTACCGCTAACCACGCTAAAGCTATACACTGTTCCTCATACTGGATATTACCTTCTAAACCCTATAGCAGCTGACCTCCAACATGACGTCAGGGGACCAGCTGACGATGATATTTTGTTGGTTGTGATGATTAGTAACCAAATTCCAACGTCTTACAAACGTCACATGCCAACGTCATACTGATGTAAAATACCAACTTCAAAATTTAAATGTCCACACAACGTCTGTTAGACATTAATATGTTGTTGGTTTTAAGTCATGGTGTTAAATAACCAAACTTTGACGTCTGTCTAACGTTGGAGTTTGACGTCAACCCAATTTCCACTTTCAGCTAAAATTCAATGTCTGGATAACGTCTACCGTTCAATGTAAGTCTGACGTAGAACAGAACACGTCTGTTAGACATTAATATGTTGTTGGCTTTAAATCATGGTGTAAAAAAACCAAAATTCAACATCTGTCTAATGTTGGAGGTTGACGTCAACCCTGTGTTGGTTGTTTTGATGGATATATGACTTTGAAATTCAACGTCTGTCCAACGTATTACAAACGTCACATGCCAACGTCAAACTAATGTAAAAAAACAATATTTTATGCATGGGGATTAAAACCCAACTTCATCATTTATACGTCCACACAACATCTGTTAGACATTAATATGTTGTTTTAAGTCACCGTTGGAGCTTGATATCAACCCAGTCTAGTTTTTTTTTATTATTATTATTTGATGGCTGTGACTTTTGTCCAACGTTGGGTTTTGATAACCCAACCTAATTTCCATTTTCTGCTCAAATTCAATGTCAGGACAACGTCTACTGTTCAACATCAGTGTGACATAGAACAGAACAGCTGACAATGATATTTTGTTGGTTGTGATGATTAGTAATCAAATTCCAACGTCTTAGAAACCTCACATTATACTGATGTAAAATATCAACAAAACCCAACATCTGCTAAACTTCATAATGTTATGGCATGTTAAGTAACTAAAATCCAACATCTGTCTAATATCAGAGCTTGATGTTAACCCAATGTTGGTTGTTTTGATTTCCATTTTCAACTAAAATACAACATCTGTCCGACGTTAACCATCCGGTGCCTGCTGGGGAGTTGCTCCAAATGTACCAGAAAATTCTTCACGCTCACATACGCTAAAAAAACAAAAGTATTGGGACGCCTGCTCATTCACTGCTTCTTCTAAAATCAAGTATATTAAATGATTTTCTCCTGTTTTTGTTGGAGTAACTGAAGAAGACTTTCTACTAGATTCTAGAGGAGCATTGCTATGAGGATTCAATTGCATTCAGCAACAAGAACATTAATAAGAATGTTGAATGAACACCACCCCACCTCAACCCGAACTCTCCAACTCATCCAAAAGTATTGGATGGAGCACCATCATTCCAGAGAACACAGTAGTTCTACTGCTCCACAGCTCCTCAATGCTGAGAGTCAATGTTTAGTGCCAATAGGTTCATGATGTTTGATCTGCTTCAGAGAGTCCTGTTCTTTTGGCAGTACGTCTCTACGGGGACTAGACCAGCTGTCAGCAATATGTGCAACCTAAAGTAGCTGAATGCATTCATTAGTAAGGGTGTCCACAAACATTTGTACACATAGTGTATCTCATACAATATGTTTCATCAACAACAGCTCACAGTGAGAGCTAGCCAGGCTAAAGTACAGCTTCCAAACATGGTGGAGGTAGTTTCATCAACAATAACTCCCAGTGAGAGCTAGCCAGGCTAAAGTACAGCCTCCAAACATGGTGGAGGTAGTTTCATCATCAACAACTCCCAGTAAGAGCTAGCCAAACTAAAGTACAGCCTTCCAAACATGGTGGAGGTAGTTCAACGGCTGAGAGTCAATGTTTAGTGCCAATAGGTTCATGATGATGATCTGCTCCAGAGAGTCCTGTTCTATTGGCAGTACTTCTTCTCTACAGGGACTAGACAAGCTGTCAGCATTGAGTGCAACATAAAGTAGCTGAATGCATTCATTATAAAGGGTGTCCACAAACGTTTGTACACATACTGTATCTCTATTACCAACACGTTTCTTGGAGGAACCAAAACTCCCATCCCCCAATCCTACACACAACACTTTTAGCTCTTCAAGCTTTACCGCTAACCCTAAAGAACATCTAATGGGAAACATTGCATTTTCATTAGCTAGGCTTTTTTCTGTCTTTAGGGGAAAATATCCTTTAGTTATTTATGTAAATTTGTTTAGAAGAGACCAAAGAAAGCCTTCAACCGACGTTACCTGCTCCCAGCTGGTCAACAAGGATAGCATGGTCTGTTGTTTTTGACAAATGTTCCAATTAACCACTAGAAATAGCCATATATTACCCAGTAGTGGACAGTAGTTCAGCTTCTGCAGGCAAATTGTTTTTTAAAATGCCTCTGGAGCTCAGTGTTGGCATTTAAACAGGACATAGCAAAGGGTTGGTCAACCCTGGTCGAAATTCCAAAGTTAAATTAAAAGATGATGACCTGTTTTTCAGAAGACATAAGGCATAAATTCAAGATGAAGCATTTCATTAATATTTTACGCAAAATTCATTTCTTATTCCCATCTTTCAAAACTTAATAAACAGGGAACAAGGGAAACAAGGGAAAAGGGCCCGAAGCCAAGGTTTGAGCACAACCTGCATTAGTCAGTACTCAGTAACGCCCTCTATGGCGAGTTTCGCAGCTTGTAAACACTTCCTGTATCTCCTATAAGACTTTGAACTCTTGTTTTCGAGGATTTTCACTCATTCGTGCTGCAGAAGGCTTCTAGTTCTGAGAGGTTCTGGGGTCGTCCTGCTGCACTGCTTTTTTGAGGTCTATTCACAGATGATTGATGATGTTAAGGTCTGAAGACAAGCAAAACCTTCAGCTTGCTCTTCTTGAGGTCGTCCATTGTGGATATCTTTTTTTTATAACTACATTTGTTTGAATTTTATTCTTTTTCTCAAAGTTGAACCCACAATGAACCCATCCGTTTGTAGCTCCTCCTAGCACTAGCAATGCTCCCCCACGCTAGGAGGGTAAGGACAGAATGCTCAGAGAAAAGCGCAGAATAAAAGTACAGCCTCCAAACATGGTGGAGGTAGTTTCACCAACAACTCACAGTGAGAGCTAGTCAGACTAAAGCACAGCCTCCAAACATGGTGGAGGTTGTTTTATCAACAACTCACAGTGAGAGCTAGCCAGACTAGAGTACAGCCTCCAAACATGGTGGAGGTTGTTTTATCAACAACAGCTCAAAGTGAGAGGTAACCAGACTAGAGTACAGCCTCCAAACATGGTGGAGGTAGTTTCATCACCAGCTCACAGTAAGAGCTAGCCAGGCTAAAGTGCAACTTCCAAACATGGTGGAGGTAGTTTCATCAACACCTCACAGTGAGAGCTACCCAGGCTAAAGTACAGTCTCCAAACATGGTGGAGGTAGTTTCATCAACAACAGCTTACAGTGAGAGCTAGCCTGGCTAAAGTACAGTAGAACAGTGTACCACCACTGCTAAATCTGAGTCTGGTCTTCTGCAGTCAAGCAGGGCTTTCATCGTGTTGATATTTGTCGCTGTAGATTTGATATGATATATATTTGCACTTTTGGTGAATAATCATCAAACATCAAAACACATTCTAGTTCTTTAGGCCTGCAGGGACACATGTGACCACAATGGACCTGAAATGAAAACTCATTGTTTATATCACAACACCTCCGGGGACATCAGATAAAACTCCTGTTTATATCTAAACACCACTGTAGCGACTGAGTGTGCTTATCTTTCTGCAGCACCTAATCATTTTCTACAGCCATGGTGCAACACGCCATAGAGGGGACGCATGCTACACTATACATTCTATATGGAAAAGTTTGTGGACACCCCTTCTACAGAACACATTCAGCTACTTTAGGTTGCAGCCATTGCTGACACAGATTGTCTGGTCCCTGTAGAGAAGAAGTACCGCCAATAGAATAGGACTGTCTGGAGCAGATCATCAACATCATGACCCTATCGGCACCATGCTGCCTAATGCCAGGCGTGGGCTAGTAGAGGGGTAGCTATAAAGCCCCCCAGCATTGAGAAGCTGTGGAGCAGTGGAAGAACTGTATTCTCTGGAATAATGGATGGTGGTGGAGCTCCATCCAGTACTTTTGTATGGGATGATGGTGGGGTAGGGTGGTGATCATCATCATCCAACATCCTGTTCTCACTATCGCTCTTTTTGCTAAATGCAATCAAATCCTCACAGCAGTGCTCCTTCTCCATAACTTCTTCTCTGGACAGTAGAGACAGTTACTCCAACAGAAGCAGGATCAGCTCTTTTTAATACCCTGGAATTTAGAAGAAGCAGTGAATGAGCAGGTGTCCCAATACTTTTGTCTGTATAGTGTATTTCTCATGATTGTAAAACCTGTCTTGTAATGGGATGTAATAGTTATGGATATTAAATGATGATAATAACACCAGGTTGAAGAAGAAACAGGGCCAGAGGAAACTTCACACCGTAGCATCGCTCTGGAAGCTTCTTCCTCATCAGTTATCTTTACATAACCCGTCTAATGAGGAAGACGTCAGAGAGAATAAACACGTACAGTGGAGACGGAGTGAAGGGTAGATAAAGGGAGGAGGAGACGTTGAGGAGAAACAGATTGGGGAAGTGAACTGACGGAGCAAATAAACCAATTGAGAACGCTTCAGTACGAGAGCTAATGAGCTGATTAGACCGAGCATCCTCTGCTACTCGTTCAGTCAGCCAGGCTATTAATAATGTATTCACTTTAAACACACATGCACACACACACACACACACACACACACAT